>NW_027013647.1:7500-15608 GCF_036934945.1 Oncorhynchus masou masou | reverse complement strand
TGAGTCTCCAGACTGGGGAAACAGTAGAATGAGTCTCCAGACTGGGGAAACAGTAGAATGAGTCTCCAGACTGGGGAAACAGTAGAATGAGTCTCCAGACTGGGAAACAGTAGAATGAGTCTCAGACTGGGAGAAAGTCTCCAGACTGGGGAAACAGTAGAATGAGTCTCCAGACTGGGGAAACAGTAGAATGAATCTCCAGACTGGGGAAACAGCTGAATGAGTCTCCAGACTGGGGAAACAGTAGAATGAGTCTCCAGACTGGGGAAACAGCTGAATGAGTCTCCAGACTGAGGAAACAGTAGAATGAGTCTCCAGACAAGGGGAAACAGTAGAATGAGTCTCCAGACTGGGGAAACAGTAGAATGAGTCTCCAGACTGGGGAAACAGTAGAATGAGTCTCCAGACTGGGGAAACAGTAGAATGAGTCTCCAGACTGGGGAAACAGTAGACTGAGTCTCCAGACAGTTTCTCCTGTAAAAAAAATGAACGTGAGATAGATAACGGAGAGGTCTCGCAGGCCGTGGTGATTTATACATTCTCAGAGAGGCTGGTTTGAAAGAGAGGAGGAGGAGGAGAGGAGGGGCAGAGAAAGGAGGCCGGGAGATTTATCATCTCAGTTCACTTTTTCCAAGCGGCTTGGCTCTCCAGAAATAACAACACAGGTATTTAACCTGCTCCCTGTCAGCCCTGCATGGAAAAGTGGTATCCTTCATCAGGGAGGAAGTGCACATTTCGCTAAATGACCAAACTATCTTGACTATTTTTCATTCTCATATGTAAGTTGGTAACCTTCCAAAGAGAGTGACTGATGAGCTGAGTTCATTTCAAGGTTAGACGTTAAGACTTGCAGTAGAGAAACCAAAACTCCATCAAAACCGCAAGAGCCCCTCCACACTTCACTGTGCTTTGACAAAGATATCGACATTTCACAGGGTCAAACACTTAAAAGAGGGACTCCCATCTAATGGATCTGTTACAATATGTTTAGGACAAGCTCTAAAGACAACACTAGATTAAACTTCTCTTTGATAACAGTGTGTGGTAATGCCAGAGATGGAGCGAGATGTGTCTTCTATACTGTCGATGTGCAGCCCTATTGAATCAGAGCAAAGAGCCAACAGCTGTTCTGTCAACCTGAGATGGACATTGTTTATTCAACAACTGAACTGAATCACAGGTGGTTAAAGGTGATTGGTGACATAACATAATATTACATTGCATCATCACTTGTTCATCCTTCATGAGACAAAGAATAAATCATATTATCTGTCTAACTTGACATGAACCAGTCTGCATCCCAAATGGTACGTTAATAATACATAGTCCAATAGTTCTGACCGGGGTTCTGGATAGTCCACTAGTTCTGACCGGGGCTCTGGGTAGTCCACTAGTTCTGACCGGGGTTCTGGATAGTCCACTAGTTCTGACCGGGGCTCTGGGTAGTCCACTAGTTCTGACCGGGGTTCTGGATAGTCCACTAGTTCTGACCGGGGCTCTGGGTAGTCCACTAGTTCTGATCGGGGCTCTGGGTAGTCCACTAGTTCTGACCGGGGTTCTGGATAGTCCACTAGTTCTGACCGGGGCTCTGGGTAGTCCACTAGTTCTGACCAGGGTTCTGGATAGTCCACTAGTTCTGACCGAGGCTCTGGATAGTCCACTAGTTCTGACTGCGGCTCTGGATAGTCCACTAGTTCTGACCGGGGTTCTGGGTAGTCCACTAGTTCTGACCGGGGCTCTGGATAGTCCACTAGTTCTGACTGCGGCTCTGGATAGTCCACTAGTTCTGACCGGGGCTCTGGATAGTCCATTAGTTCTGACCGGGGCTCTGGATAGTCCACTCGTTCTGACCGGGGTTCTGGATAGTCCACTAGTTCTGCCCGGGGTTCTGGATAGTCCACTAGTTCTGACCGGGGTTCTGGATAGTCCACTAGTTCTGACCGGGGCTGTGGATAGTCCATTAGTTCTGACAGGGGATCTGGGTAGTCCATTAGTTCTGACCGGGGCTCTGGGTAGTCCATTAGTTCTGACCGGGGCTCTGGGTAGTCCATTAGTTCTGACCGGGGCTCTGGATAGTCCATTAGTTCTGACCGGGGCTCTGGATTGTCCACTAGTTCTGACCGGGGCTCTGGGTAGTCCACTAGTTCTGACCAGGGTTCTGGATAGTCCACTAGTTCTGACCGGGGTTCTGGATAGTCCACTAGTTCTGACCGGGGTTCTGGGTAGTCCACTAGTTCTTCCCGGGGCTCTGGATAGTCCACTAGTTCTGACCGGGGTTCTGGACATTCCACTCGTTCTGACCGGGGTTCTGGATAGTCCACTAGTTCTGACCGGGGTTCTGTATAGTCCACTAGTTCTGACCGGGGTTCTGGATAGTCCACTAGTTCTGACCGGGGTTCTGTATAGTCCACTAGTTCTGACTAGGGCTCTGGATAGTCCACTAGTTCTTACCGGGGTTCTGTATAGTCCACTAGTTCTGACTGGGGTTCTGGATAGTCCACTAGTTCTGAACGGGGCTCTGGGTAGTCCACTAGTTCTTCCCGGGGCTCTGGATAGTCCACTAGTTCTGACCGGGGTTCTGGACATTCCACTCGTTCTGACCGGGGTTCTGGATAGTCCACTAGTTCTGACCGGGGCTCTGTATAGTCCACTAGTTCTGACCGGGGTTCTGGATAGTCCACTAGTTCTGACCGGGGTTCTGTATAGTCCACTAGTTCTGACTAGGGCTCTGGATAGTCCACTAGTTCTGACCGGGGTTCTGGGTAGTCCACTAGTTCTGACTGGGGTTCTGGATAGTCCACTAGTTCTGACTGGGGCTCTGGATAGTCCACTAGTTCTGACCGGGGATCTGGATAGTCCACTAGTTCTGACCGGGGTTCTGGATAGTCCACTAGTTCTGACCGGGGTTCTGGATAGTCCACTAGTTCTGACCGGGGCTCTGGATAGTCCACTAGTTCTGACCGGGGTTCTGGATATTCCACTAGTTCTGACCGGGGTTCTGGGTAGTCCACTAGTTCTGACCGGGGTTCTGGATAGTCCACTAGTTCTGACCGGGGCTCTGGATAGTCCACTAGTTCTGACCGGGGTTCTGTATAGTCCACTAGTTCTGACCGGGGTTCTGGATAGTCCACTAGTTCTGACCGGGGTTCTGGATAGTCCACTAGTTCTGACCGGGGTTCTGGATATTCCACTAGTCCTGCCCAGGGCTCTGGATTGTCCACTAGTTCTGACCGGGGTTCTGGATAGTCCACTAGTTCTGACCGGGGTTCTGGGTAGTCCACTAGTTCTGACTGGGGCTCTGGATAGTCCACTAGTTCTGACCGGGGTTCTGGATAGTCCACTAGTTCTGACCGGGGCTCTGGATAGTCCACTAGTTCTGACCGGGGTTCTGTATAGTCCACTAGTTCTGCCCGGGGCTCTGGATTGTCCACTAGTTCTGACCGGGGTTCTGGATAGTCCACTAGTTCTGACCAGGGTTCTGGATAGTCCACTAGTTCTGACCGGGGTTCTGGATATTCCACTAGTTCTGACCGGGGTTCTGGATATTCCACTAGTTCTGCCCGGGGTTCTGGATAGTCCACTAGTTCTGACTGGGGCTCTGGATAGTCCACTAGTTCTGACCGGGGTTCTGGATAGTCCACTAGTTCTGACCGGGGATCTGGATATTCCGCTAGTTCTGACCGGGGTTCTGGATAGTCCATTAGTTCTGACCGGGGTTCTGGATAGTCCACTAGTTCTGACCGGGGCTCTGGGTAGTCCACTAGTTCTGACTGGGGTTCTGGATAGTCCACTAGTTCTGACCGGGTCTCTAGATAGTCCACTAGTTCTGACCGGGGTTCTGGGTAGTCCACTAGTTCTGACTGGGGTTCTGGATAGTCCACTAGTTCTGACTGGGGCTCTGGATAGTCCACTAGTTCTGACCGGGGATCTGGATAGTCCACTAGTTCTGACCGGGGTTCTGGATAGTCCACTAGTTCTGACCGGGGTTCTGGATAGTCCACTAGTTCTGACCGGGGCTCTGGATAGTCCACTAGTTCTGACCGGGGTTCTGGATATTCCACTAGTTCTGACCGGGGTTCTGGGTAGTCCACTAGTTCTGACCGGGGTTCTGGATAGTCCACTAGTTCTGACCGGGGCTCTGGATAGTCCACTAGTTCTGACCGGGGTTCTGTATAGTCCACTAGTTCTGACCGGGGTTCTGGATAGTCCACTAGTTCTGACCGGGGTTCTGGATAGTCCACTAGTTCTGACCGGGGTTCTGGATATTCCACTAGTCCTGCCCAGGGCTCTGGATTGTCCACTAGTTCTGACCGGGGTTCTGGATAGTCCACTAGTTCTGACCGGGGTTCTGGGTAGTCCACTAGTTCTGACTGGGGCTCTGGATAGTCCACTAGTTCTGACCGGGGTTCTGGATAGTCCACTAGTTCTGACCGGGGCTCTGGATAGTCCACTAGTTCTGACCGGGGTTCTGTATAGTCCACTAGTTCTGCCCGGGGCTCTGGATTGTCCACTAGTTCTGACCGGGGTTCTGGATAGTCCACTAGTTCTGACCAGGGTTCTGGATAGTCCACTAGTTCTGACCGGGGTTCTGGATATTCCACTAGTTCTGACCGGGGTTCTGGATATTCCACTAGTTCTGCCCGGGGTTCTGGATAGTCCACTAGTTCTGACTGGGGCTCTGGATAGTCCACTAGTTCTGACCGGGGTTCTGGATAGTCCACTAGTTCTGACCGGGGATCTGGATATTCCGCTAGTTCTGACCGGGGTTCTGGATAGTCCATTAGTTCTGACCGGGGTTCTGGATAGTCCACTAGTTCTGACCGGGGCTCTGGGTAGTCCACTAGTTCTGACTGGGGTTCTGGATAGTCCACTAGTTCTGACCGGGTCTCTAGATAGTCCACTAGTTCTGACCGGGGCTCTGGATAGTCCACTAGTTCTGACCGAGGTTCTGCACAGGGTGAGTTCCTGTTTAGAGATGTATGTTCAGGGTGAGTTCCTGTTTAGAGATGTATGTCCAGGGTGAGTTCCTGTTTAGAGAGAATTTGTCAGGGTGTGTTCCTGTTTAGAGATGATTTGTCAGTTTGTGTTCCTGTTTAGTGATATTTCAGGATGAGTTCGTGGTTAGAGATGATATGTCAGGGTGAGTTCCTGGTTAGAGATGATTTGCCAGGGTGTGTTCTTGTTTAGAGATGATTTGTCAGTTTGTGTTCCTGTTTAGAGATGATATGTCAGGGTGAGTTCCTGTTTAGAGATGATTTGTCAGTTTGTGTTCCTGTTTAGAGATGATTTGTCAGGGTGTGTTCCTGTTTAGAGATGATTTGTCAGGGTGAGTTCCTGTTTAGAGATATGTCAGGGTGTGTTCCTGTTTAGAGATGATTTGTCAGGGTGTGTTCCTGTTTAGAGATGATATGTCAGGGTGTGTTCCTGTTTAGAGATGATTTGTCAGTTTGTGTTCCTGTTTAGAGATGATATGTCAGGGTGTGTTCCTGGTTAGAGATGATTTGTCAGGGTGTGTTCCTTTTTAGAGATATTTCAGGATGAGTTCGTGGTTAGAGATGATATGTCAGGGTGAGTTCCTGGTTAGAGATGATTTGCCAGGGTGTGTTCTTGTTTAGAGATGATTTGTCAGTTTGTGTTCCTGTTTAGAGATGATATGTCAGGGTGAGTTCCTGTTTAGAGATGATTTGTCAGTTTGTGTTCCTGTTTAGAGATGATTTGTCAGGGTGTGTTCCTGTTTAGAGATGATTTGTCAGGGTGAGTTCCTGTTTAGAGATATGTCAGGGTGTGTTCCTGTTTAGAGATGATTTGTCAGGGTGTGTTCCTGTTTAGAGATGATATGTCCGGGTGAGTTCCTGGTTAGAGATGATTTGTCAGGGTGTGTTCCTTTTTAGAGATATGTCAGGGTGTGTTCCTGTTTAGAGATGATTTGTCAGGGTGAGTTCCTGTTTAGAGATATGTCAGGGTGTGTTCCTGTTTAGAGATATGTCAGGGTGTGTTCCTGTTTAGAGATGATTTGTCAGGGTGAGTTCCTGTTTAGAGATGATTTGTCAGGGTGTGTTCCTGTTTAGAGATATGTCAGGGTGTGTTCCTGTTTAGAGATATGTCAGGGTGTGTTCCTGTTTAGAGATGGTATGTCAGGGTGAGTTCCTGTTTAGAGATGGTATGTCAGGGTGAGTTCCTGTTTAGAGATGATTTGTCAGGGTGTGTTCCTGTTTAGAGATATTTCAGGATGAGTTCCTGGTTAGAGATGATTTGTCAAGGTGTGTTCCTGCTTAGGGATGATTTGTCAGGGTGTGTTCCTGTTTAGTGATGATATGTCAGGGTGTGTTCCTGTTTAGTGATATGTCAGGATGTGTTCCTGTTTAGAGATGATTTGTCAGAGTGAGTTCCTGTTTAGAGATATGTCAGGGTGAGTTCCTGTTTAGAGATGATTTGTCAGGGTGTGTTCTTGTTTAGAGATGATTTTTCAGGGTGAGTTCCTGTTTAGAGAGGATTTGTCAGAGTGTGTTCTTGTTTAGAGATGATTTGTCATGGTGTGTTCTCTATGGAGTGGCATCCAACTGGGTAATGCAATTATACACCACTTTGTCATTGTTTTATAACAGCTTTCTTAATTTACTCAACATATGTTTCCTTTACTACAGTTGATCAAACTGAGGTCCTGTATGCTTGAAAGACACGTCAGACGTTCCTGTCTGTCATAACAATAGACTGTCCTTATAGTTTTAACGTTTCTTCCCTGAGCAGGAAGAGACAGACATGTTGCCAGTGGAAAATATAAAATGTCTGCAAATCTTTCAGCTCGTTGAGAGGAGATGTTCCAGACAGAAAGTGTTCGACTTCTCTCCCTGAGAGTGGCTGTTGATGTAGTGCTCAGTAAGGACATGAATCTAGCAGACCACACCCAGGAGAGCACGTTTCAACCCTGTACATTAGATATCTTCTTTGCAGACATTGAATAACTAAAGACTTGACATGATAGAACAGGCTACTAAGATTTATATTGAAACCCTAGGATGACCCATAACTGCAAGTACACTCAGTCTTTACCTCCTGACTTCCACAGTTCTACCCCCACTGAGAGAACAGTTAACTCAGTCTTTACCTCCTGACTTCCACAGTTCTACCCCCACTGAGAGAACAGTTAACTCAGTCTTTACCTCCTGACTTCCACAGTTCTACCCCCACTGAGAGAACAGTTAACTCAGTCTTTACCTCCTGACTTCCACAGTTCTACCCCCACTGAGAGAACAGTTAACTCAGTCTTTACCTCCTGACTTCCACAGTTCTACCCCCACTGAGAGAACAGTTAACTCAGTCTTTACCTCCTGACTTCCACAGTTCTACCCCCACTGAGAGAACAGTTAACTCAGTCTTTACCTCCTGACTTCCACAGTTCCACCCCCACTGAGAGAACAGTTAACTCAGTCTTTACCTCCTGACTTCCACAGTTCTACCCCCACTGAGAGAACAGTTAACTCAGTCTTTACCTCCTGACTTCCACAGTTCTACCCCCACTGAGAGAACAGTTAACTCAGTCTTTACCTCCTGACTTCCACAGTTCTACCCCCCACTGAGAGAACAGTTAACTCAGTCTTTACCTCCTGACTTCCACAGTTCTACCCCCACTGAGAGAACAGTTAACTCAGTCTTTACCTCCTGACTTCCACAGTTCTACCCCCACTGAGAGAACAGTTAACTCAGTCTTTACCCCCTGACTTCCACAGTTCTACCCCCACTGAGAGAACAGTTAACTCAGTCTCTAACTCCTGACTTCCACAGTTCTACCCCCACTGAGAGAACAGTTAACTCAGTCTTTACCTCCTGACTTCCACAGTTCTACCCCCACTGAGAGAACAGTTAACTCAGTCTTTACCCCCTGACTTCCACAGTTCTACCCCCACTGAGAGAACAGGATCCCTCTGTCTATATGTGCTTTGTAAAGTGCAGCGAATGCATTTGAACACCAGGTCAAATCATATTTAATAAATGTTTTATACACTTGCAGTATGTAGGTCACCACATGCACTGTGTCTGATGTTTAAATATGCTGGCACTTCCATTCCTCTGTCTCAATGACAAAAAGCCTTTTAACGAAGAGCAAATGT
>NW_027013646.1:0-15613 GCF_036934945.1 Oncorhynchus masou masou | reverse complement strand
TCTCAGTTACCTGTCCATTGTCAGTTATCTGTCCATTCTCAGTTACCTGTCCATTCTCAGTTACCTGTCCATTCTCAGTTACCTGTCCATTCTCAGTTACCTGTCCATTGTCAGTTATCTGTCCATTGTCAGTTATCTGTCCATTCTCAGTTACCTGTCCATTCTCAGTTACCTGTCCATTCTCAGTTACCTGTCCACTCTCAGTTACCTGTCCATTCTCAGTTACCTGTCCATTCTCAGTTATCTGTCCATTCTCAGTTACCTGTCCATTCTCAGTTATCTGTCCATTCTCAGTTACCTGTCCATTCTCAGTTACCTGTCCATTCTCAGTTACCTGTCCACTCTCAGTTACCTGTCCATTCTCAGTTACCTGTCCATTCTCAGTTACCTGTCCATTCTCAGTTACCTGTCCATTCTCAGTTATCTGTCCATTCTCAGTTACCTGTCCATTCTCAGTTACCTGTCCATTCTCAGTTATCTGTCCATTCTCAGTTACCTGTCCATTCTCAGTTACCTGTCCATTCTCAGTTACCTGTCCACTCTCAGTTACCTGTCCATTGTCAGTTATCTGTCCATTCTCAGTTACCTGTCCATTCTCAGTTATCTGTCCACTCTCAGTTACCTGTCCACTCTCAGTTACCTGTCCATTGTCAGTTATCTGTCCATTCTCAGTTACCTGTCCATTCTCAGTTACCTGTCCACTCTCAGTTACCTGTCCATTGTCAGTTATCTGTCCATTCTCAGTTACCTGTCCATTCTCAGTTACCTGTCCACTCTCAGTTATTCCATTGTCAGTTATCTGTCCATTCTCAGTTACCTGTCCATTCTCAGTTACCTGTCCACTCTCAGTTACCTGTCCATTGTCAGTTATCTGTCCATTCTCAGTTACCTGTCCATTCTCAGTTATCTGTCCATTCTCAGTTACCTGTCCATTGTCAGTTATCTGTCCATTCTCAGTTACCTGTCCATTCAGTTCAGTCTCAGTTGCCTGTCCATTGTCAGTTATCTGTCCATTCTCAGTTACCTGTCCATTCTCATTGTCAGTTACCTGTCCATTGTCAGTTCCATTCTCAGTTACCTGTCCATTGTCAGTTATCTGTCCATTCTCAGTTACCTGTCCATTCTCAGTTACCTGTCCACTCTCAGTTACCTGTCCATTGTCAGTTATCTGTCCATTCTCAGTTACCTGTCCATTCTCAGTTACCTGTCCATTCTCAGTTACCTGTCCATTGTCAGTTACCTGTCCATTCTCAGTTACCTGTCCATTGTAATAGATTGTAGCAGAACGTTGAGGCCTATTTTTGTAGTCCTGAGTTTCAACAAAGCCTTTCCATAAAGCTGTGAAGGATGCAAATGATACTGAGTATAAATAACAAGAGGCCGATGTGCATCCCAAATGCCACCCTATTCCCTATGTAGTGCATTCTGGGCTTTGGTCAACGGTAGCGCACTATATAGGGAATAGGGTTGCATTTGAGGTGAGATAAACAGTGACTTGTCCTCAGTCTCTTTGGGACACCGTCTATGATAGAGACAGTGTTGAATAATGCTCTTTGGGACATGGTGTATGATAGAGACAGTGTTGAATAATGCTCTTTGGGACACCGTCTATGATAGAGACAGTGTTGAATAATGCTCTTTGGGACACCGTCGTTGATAGAGACAGTGTTGAATAATGCTCTTTGGGACACCGTCTTTGATAGAGACAGTGTTGAATAATGCTCTTTGTAAACAAATACACTTCCTCCCTCAAACTCCCCTGTGTTTTCCCTAAGAAAATACCCCCAAAATACACGTCCTCATGTTGGTAAATAATTACGATGTAGTTCCATCTGGATGTACTGTGACCAGCAGGCAAAGACCGGATACCATAGCCTGTTTGAGCACATGGTTAACGTACGGTCCTCTCTGAATGCAACGTTTGGTTCTAGCCAAGCTGTAACACACAGTAACCTGTGTAGTGCATCAAATGTAGTTATACATTTTAGTGTTTACATCAGACTATGAAATGTCTGAGTTCATTCACCCACCTCTCACATGCCCAGGGTACACTCTGGGTCCCGACCCATAGTTTAGAAACCCTGTTACAGAAACCCTGTTATAGAAACCCTGTTATAGAAACCCTGTTATAGAAACCCTGTTATAGTTATAGAAACCCTGTTATAGAAACCCTGTTACAGAAACTCTGTTACAGAAACTCTGTTATAGAAACCCTGTTATAGAAACCCTGTTATAGAAACCCTGTTATAGAAACCCTGTTATAGTTATAGAAACCCTGTTATAGTTATAGAAACCCTGTTACAGAAACTCTGTTATAGAAACCCTGTTATAGAAACCCTGTTATAGAAACCCTGTTATAGTTATAGAAACCCTGTTACAGAAACTCTGTTATAGAAACCCTGTTATAGAGACCCTGTTATAGAAACCCTGTTATAGAAACCCTGTTATAGTTATAGAAACCCTGTTATAGAAACCCTGTTATAGTTATAGAAACCCTGTTACAGAAACTCTGTTATAGAAACCCTGTTATAGAGACCCTGTTATAGTTATAGAAACCCTGTTACAGAAACTCTGTTATAGAAACCCTGTTATAGAATCCCTGTTATAGTTATAGAAACCCTGTTATAGTTATAGAAACCCTGTTATAGAAACCCCGTTATAGAAACCCTGTTATAGTTATAGAAACCCTGTTATAGTCATAGAAACCCTGTTATAGAAACCCTGTTATAGTCATAGAAACCCTGTTATAGAAACCCTGTTATAGTCATAGAAACCCTGTTATAGTTATAGAAACCCTGTTATAGAAACCCTGTTATAGTTATAGAAACCCTGTTACTGAAACCCTGTTCTAGAAACCCTGTTCTAGAAACCCTGTTCTAGAAACCCTGTTATAGTTATAGAAACCCTGTTATAGTTATAGAAACCCTGTTATAGAAACCCTGTTATAGTTATAGAAACCCTGTTATAGTTATAGAAACCCTGTTATAGAAACCCTGTTATAGTTATAGAAACCCTGTTATAGTTATAGAAACCTTGTTATAGAAACCCTGTTATAGTTATAGAAACCCTGTTATAGTTATAGAAACCCTGTTACTGAAACCCTGTTATAGAAACCCTGTTATAGAAACCCTGTTCTAGAAACCCTGTTCTAGAAACCCTGTTATAGTTATAGAAACCCTGTTATAGTTATAGAAACCCTGTTATAGAAACCCTGTTATAGAAACCCTGTTATAGTTATATAAACCCTGTTATAGTTATATAAACCCTGTTATAGAAACCCTGTTCTAGTTATAGAAACCCTGTTATTGAAACCCTGTTCTAGTTATAGAAACCCTGTTATAGAAACCCTGTTATAGAAACCCTGTTATAGTTATAGAAACCCTGTTATAGAAACCCTGTTCTAGTTATAGAAACCCTGTTATTGAAACCCTGTTATTGTTATAGAAACCCTGTTATTGAAACCCTGTTATAGTTATAGAAACCCTGTTATAGAGACCCTGTTATAGTTATAGAAACCCTGGTATAGAAACCATGTTATAGTTATAGAAACCCTGGTATAGAAACCCTGTTCTAGTTATAGAAACCCTGGTATAGAAACCCTGTTATAGTTATAGAAACCCTGTTCTAGAAACCCTGTTATAGTTATAGAAACCCTGTTATAGTTATAGAAACCCTGGTATAGAAACCCTGTTATAGAAACCCTGTTCTAGTTATAGAAACCCTGTTATAGTTATAGAAACCCTGTTATAGTTATAGAAACCCTGTTATAGAAACCCTGTTATAGTCATAGAAACCCTGTTATAGAAACCCTGTTATAGTTATAGAAACCCTGTTATAGAAACCCTGTTCTAGTTATAGAAACCCTGTTATAGTTATAGAAACCCTGTTCTAGTGATTGAAAGCCATTCTCATTATACAGCTAGGACAGAGCTTCCATTACTGCTAGTCACAGCCTCACAGGTGACAAGACAGGTGTTTTCTCTCTACAGCTCAGTGGAATCAAATACAACCCAGGTTAAAAAGCAAGGGTGGGCAATCTTCCACTCTGTTCTTCCATCTCTTTTTAGAGAGCCAGTCAGCCAGTCTGCTGGGTTGTTGGGGAGTTCCTGTCTTCTCTTCCTGTTCTATTGTTGTTGAGGAAGTGTGACATCATATCCACACACAGATACAGGCATTCTCTCTGTCTTTATAACAGGGTTTCTATAACTATAACAGGTTTCCCATAACAGGGTTTCTATAACTATAACAGGGTTTCTATAACAGGGTTTCTATAACAGGGTTTCTATAACAGGGTTTCTATAACTATAACAGGGTTTCTATAACAGGGTTTCTATAACAGGGTTTCTATAACTATAACAGGGTTTCTATAACAGGTTTCTATAACAGGGTTTCTATAACTATAACAGGGTTTCTATAACTATAACAGGGTTTCTATAACTATAACAGGGTTTCTATAACAGGGTTTCTATAACTATAACAGGGTTTCTATAACAGGGTTTCTATAACAGGGTTTCTTTCTGCCAGCCACACAGATACAGGCTTTCTCTCTGTCTTTCTGCCAGCCACACAGATACAGGCTTTCTCTCTGTCTTTCTGCCAGCCACACAGATACAGGCTTCTTCTCTGTCTTCTGCCAGCCACACAGATACAGGCTTTCTCTCTGTCTTTCTGCCAGCCACACAGATACATGCTTTCTCTGTCTTTCTGCCAGCCACACAGATACACAGGCTTTCTCTCTGTCTTTCTGCCAGCCACACAGATACAGGCTTCTCACCCCTTTTCCTACCTGTTTAAAATACGTTTTTAGAGTTAGTTGGAGAGAGAGTTTTTAGGGAGTTAGTTGGGAGAGAGAGTTTTTGAGTCCGTTGGTTGAGAGTTTTTTTTAACTATAAAGAAGCTTTGTTGATCACCTTCATTTAAATTTGTCCAGAATACCCTTCACAAGTCAGATGGAGAAGACGGTCAGGATTTAGGATCTGTTGACCATTATAGTTGACCATTACAGAGTTGGTTCTGTTGACAGACAGACAGACTCAACACAACAACAATAGTACAGACAACAAGCACAATACAGCAGACAGGCGTGAGAGGTGGATGTCTGATCCCCAACGTTCTGCGTTGCCAGGCCGACGGCCTCCCAGACTTGTCAACAACCAGCCAGGAGCCTCAGATGCTACAGGGGTTGCTGGGTAACAGATTCCTGGTTACATCTCTGTGAAACAACAAATAGCATGTCTCTCTGGGAGGAGAGAGGCCCAGGACAGCAACACAATTAGACCCAACCAAATCTTGAGAAAACTAAAAGATAATTACTTGACACATTGGAAAGAATTAACAAAAAACAGAGCAAACTAGAATGCTATTTGGCCCTAAACAGAGAGTACAGCAGAATACCTGACCTCTGTGACTGACCCAAACTTAAGGAAACATTTGACTATGTACAGACTCAGTGTGTCACGCTCTCTGACATTAGCTCCTTTGTTTTGTCTTTGTTTTAGTATGGTCAGGGCGTGGGTTGGGGTGGGCAGTCTATGTTTGTTTTTCTATGTTGTATTTTTTTTAACGTTTGGCCTGGCATGGTTCTCAAACATTTTGTTTAGTGTTCAGTTTGATTATATTAAAAATCATGAACAGTTACCACGCTGCACCTTGGTCCTCACCTTCCACCGACGTACGGCCATTACACAGTGAGCATAGCCTTGCTATTGAGAAAGGCCATCGCAGCAGACCTGGCTCTCAAGAGAAGACAGGCTATGTGCACACTGCCCACAAAATGAGGTGGAAACTGGAGCTGCACTTCCTAACCTCCTGCCAAACATGACCATATTAGAGACAAATAATTCCCTAAGATTACACAGATCCACAAAGAATTCAAAAACAAATCCAATGTTGATAAACTCCCATATCTATTGTGTGAAATGCCACATTGTGCATCACAGCAGCAAGATGTGTGACCTGTTGCCACAAGAAAAGAGTAACTAGTGAAGAACAAACACTATTGTAAATACAACCCATATTTATGCTTATTTATTTTCCCTTTTATACTTGGTGGTTGTTTAACTTTGCACATCGTTACAACACCGTATAAAGACATAATATGACATTTGAAATGTCTTTATTCTTTTGGAACTTCTGAGTGTGTAATGTTTATTTTTATTGTTTATTTCACTTTGTTTATTATCTACTTCACTTGTTTTGGCAAAGTTAACATATGTTTCCCATGCCAATAAAGCTCTTAAATTGAAAGTGAATTGAGAGAGAGAGAGAGAGGGAGAGGGAGTGTACTGGCCAACTTTGTAATCACAATCATGACACAATGTCTGTCTGTCTCTCTCTCCTCTCTGTCCTCTCTCTCCTCTCTCATTGTCCCCTCTCATTGTCTGTCTCCCTCTCTCTCTCTCTCTCTCTCTCTCTCTCATTCTCTCTCTGCCTCTCTCTCTCTCTCTCTCTCATTGTCTGTCTCCTCTCTCTCTCTCTTCGCCCTCCCTCCTCTCTCTCTCTCTCTTCTCTCTCTCTCTCTCTCTCTCTCTCTCTCTCCCAGAGATGTTCTCTCAGTGGGCTCTACTGTTGCTGTGTACTCTCCCTGTGATGACCATCCACTCAGAGGGATGTCAGTGTCCAGGAGCCACCATTTTGGCCCAGTTTCCTCTGTCCTACCCCTGAGGCCTGCTGTCTGAACTACTCCGGCTCCATCGTTAGAGGCCATGTTCGCTGGGCCATGCTCACCAACAGGACCAGACTACAGCTCCTGGACCTGTCTCACTGTACCATCACTCAGATAGACCTGGAGGACACAGACCACACTCTCTCCTCTCCAGGAGGTCTATCTGGGTCACAACAGACTGACCTCCATCCCAGGGAACTTCCTGGCAGATCTGCCCAGCCTGAAGGTGCTGGAGCTGGGCATGAACCAGCTGAGGGAGCTGCCTGAGGATTTCCTCAAGGGATCTGACGGCCTTCAGGAGCTGGATCTCAGGGGCAACCTCCTCCGTTCTCTCCCCACCTCTGTGCTGTCTCTGCGGGGTCTGGAGAGGCTGGAACTGGGGGACAACCCCTGGGACTGCTCTTGCTCCCTGGTGGAGGAGCTGGACAACAACAACACCAGCCTGCAGGGCATCGTGGGTAACATCACCTGCGCATCTCCCCTCGGAGCCTGGCTGGGCGGCTCGTGTGGTCAGTGGCACCTGGGGACGTCTGCCGCCCACCAGGGCTCACGGCACTTTTCATCCTCCTGCCCCTCCTCATCCTCCTCGGCCTCGTCCTCTGCTGGTGCTGTGGGAGGAAGAGGAAGACGAAGGAGAAGCCGGCCTTCGGCTCCTCCAAGAAGAAGGCCTCCCACTCTCATTCACCCAACGGTCACCACCACCACCGATCCAAGCCCCCAGCAGGCGGAGGAGGGGTAACTACCCCACGGAGGAGGACAGCAGCAGGAAGGAGATGTTGAAGAACCAGCTCCTCCTGCGACCCTCCTCCACCCTTCTTGGCTCCACCAGGGACATCTATGAGGAGGTGGAGATTAAAGTAGAATCTGTGGAGTCCATCTCTCAGTCCCTCCCCAACTCCCCTCCCTCTCCTGGGTCCTCCTCCCAGACAGAGGGCCCCGAGCTGGACCTGGGCGGACAAGCAGAGCTGGATGCAGTGAGTGTGACGGAGGTGATGAAGGACTCAGCAGACAGGGAGAAGGCTTACATGACCCAGACCACTGAATACTACAGTCTGGTGCCAGGGATGGACCTGGAAGACTCAGATCAGGCCTCGAACCACGCAGAGTATGAGAGTGTTGACCGTCGGAGAATGGACAGAGGTTGCGAGAAGGAGTGTGTCTCTCATGACTGGCTGACTGGCTTGAGTGTGTGTGTGTGTGTGTGTGTGTGTGTGTGTGTGTGTGTGTGTGTGTGTGTGTGTGTGTGTGTGTGTGTGTGTGTGTGTCAGAGAAAAAGAGAGACAGAGTGTTGAATGTTCCACACAGAGATGTGGTCGGAACTGAATTATCAATCACAATCATATGACAGGAAGTGAGGTCACCTTGGGATCTCCAGGATGGGATTGACTTGAGCTCATACACAACCACACCACCACCACCACACCACACCACTACCACCACCACCAACACCACCACCACCACACCACACCACTACCACCACACCACACCACCACCACCACACCACACCACTACCACCACACCACTACCACCACCACCAACACCACCACCACCACACCACACCACTACCACCACACCACTACCACCACACCACACCACCACCACCACACCACACCACTACCACCACCACCACACCACCACCACACCACACCACTACCACCACACCACACCACCACCACCACACCACACCACTACCACCACACCACACCACCACCACCACACCACACCACTACCACCCACCACCACACCACCACACCACTACCACCACCACCACACACACCACTACCACCACACCACACCACCACCACACACCACACCACACCCACACCACACCACCACCACACACACACCACTACCACCACACCACACCACTACCACCACACCACACCACTACCACACCACAACCACACCACCACCACACCACCACAACCACACCACCACCCACACCACAACCACACCACACCACACCACAACCACACCACTACCACCACACCACCACCACCACACCACTACCACACCACAACCCACCACTACCACCACACCACCACCACCACACCACACCACACCACCACCACACCACCACCACCACAACCACACCACTACCACCACACCACCACAACCACACCACTACCACACCACAACCACACCACTACCACCACACCAACCACCACACCACTACCACACCACACCCACCACTACCACACACCACACCACACACACCACCACTACCACACACAACCACCACACACCACACCACTACCACCACACACACCACCACCACCACACCACCACACCACACCACTACCACACCACAACCACACCACTACCACCACACCACACCACTACCACCACAACCACACCACCACTACCACTACCACCACACCAACACCACCACACCACAACACCACCACCACACCACCACCAACACCACCACACCACCACCACCACCACCACCACCACACCACCACCCACCACACCACCACCACCACACCACAACACCACCACCACACCACCACCACCACACAACACCACCACACCACCACACACCACACACCATCATCTCACCATCTCATATCACCACCACACCACACCACCACAACACCACACCCACACCACCACCCCCACCACCCCACCACACACCACACCTATTCCTAAGACACTCAGACTGACTGTATTGTGTTCACTATACAACATGGGACCCAGTCACAAAGAACACCACCACACCAGTGAACTACTGTATGTAACATGGTCTCCTGATGGACCACTGAACCACCACCATGTAACACCACCACCTGATGGAAGTGAACTACTGTATGTAACATGGTCTCCTGATGGAAGTGAACTACTGTATGTAACATGGTCTCCTGTTGGAAGTGAACTACTGTACCAACACACCATCCTGATGGAAGTGAACTACTGTATGCAACATGGTTCACCTGATGGACACCAAACTACCTGTATGTAACATGGTCTCCTGATGGACGTGGAACTACTGTATGTAACATGGCTCTGCACCACCACAGTGAACTACCCGCCACCACACCCACCACACACACCCACCACCACAACCACACCACACCACCACCACACCACCACCACCACACCACCACTACCACCACCACCACCACACACCACCACCACCACCACCACACCTGTATGTGACATGGTATCCTGATGGAAGTGAACTACTGTATGTAACATGGTATCCTGATGGAAGTGAACTACTGTATGTAACATGGTCTCCTGATGGACGTAAACTACTGTATGTAACATGGTCTCCTGATGGACGTGAACTACTGTATGTAACATGGTCTCCTGATGGACGTGAACTACTGTATGTAACATGGTATCCTATTTGGAAGTGAACTACTGTATGTAACATGTTCTCCTGATGGACGTGAACTACTGTATGTAACATGGTATCCTGATGGACGCGACATAAACATCGACTGACAGTTAAAATGACTGTTGCAAGATAATCATCATCATCATCATGTCATCAAACGTAATGTCCAAGAAGGATGAGTGTCTAAGTGTGTATGTCTGGGAAAGAGAGGTTACACTGTTCTTACACTGTTACAATGTCAGACAGTTGAATAAACTAATAAGGTGACCACTTCTTTGCTCTCGGCACAGATTTGTTGTTTTCTTCATTTCTGTATGTTCAGATTGTCAAACATCGTATCTGTCCATTTTGTACTTTGTCTGAATTGCATATTTGTTATTTGGGATAAGAAAATAAATGCTCATGGCTGCTGTCTTAGGAGGTTGTTCAAGGTGATACGACGGAAGACTCATTTTTAGTTCGCTAAATATTCACAGTAAAAAGATATATAGAGGACTCATTGTGGATTTAACTCATTTTAGCATGGAGGGCTTCCACCATATTAAAGTAGTCAACTGGGTGGGGATTCCTATGAGTTGGGAGAAATCAATGCCAATGAAGAAGAAGAAGAAAATGAACTACTTTAAAATGGAGATGGCCTCAATGGCACTGCCCATTCTGTCACAGAGCCATAATGGCACAGATACAAATGAGTCCTCTATCTATCTCTATGGCTACAACATGTACATCAAGGCGATAGAGGGTGAGAGGAGTCTACCACTGTCCTGGGGCGACTCCCCATTCATTTTCTGTATTCAGGAGTTCACTCAAACATCGTTTTAAGCTTTGTTTTTACTATTGATAGTTACAGCTGATTCCAGGATTGTATATCGATTCGATGTCCATAAATATTAGTCATCTGATTTTTAATCAGAGACTGAAATGAATCAACTATCACTTCCATCTCCTGTTATCAGGATGATATAAAAGAGACAACAATCTGTCTCCTGGAATTAGTGCATTAAGTACCCAGCTATATCCTGTCCCAATTTTGTTTTCCCTGGCTAAACTAACTGGCTAGCTGAACTATGTTAGTTGTTTTCCCTGGCTAAACTGGCTAGTTGAACTATGTTACTTTTCGCACCTATTGCCAAAATTAATCAAGACTGCACTCTCAACTTCAAAACTCCGTTGCTAGTTATACAAAATCACGTAACTAAGAAATTCTCTGGAAATAAACTGAGCTGGAGGTTTCTGACTCACCCCGCTTGGCTAAATGGGATACGTAGTGATTTGATTGGACGAGAGAGAGAGAGAGAGAGAGAGAGAGAGAGAGAGAGAGAGAGAGAGAGAGAGAGAGAGAGAGAGAGAGAGAGAGAGAGAGAGAGAGAGAGAGAGAGAGAGAGAGAGAGAGAGAGCGCAATGACATGGTGCACATATCTGTGACAGAGTACTCAATAATCGGGGACCATTTTTGGCTCGTGAGTTCTACTTTCAGAACTACTGGCTAAAGAGTATGCTAAATACCGGAGTATCTCTTTAATCAATCAATCAATCAATCAAATGTATTTATATAGCCCTTCTTACATCAGCTGATATCTCAAAGTGCTGTACAGAAACCCAGCCTAAAACCTAAAACAGCAAGCAATGCAGATGTAGAAGCACGGTGGCTAGGAAAAACTCCCTAGAAAGGCCAGAACCTAGGAAGAAACCTAGAGAGGAACCAGGCTCTGAGGGGTGGCTAGGATAAACTCCCTAGGAAGGCAGGAATCTAGGAAGAAACCTAGAGAGGAACCAGGCTCTGAGAGGTGGCCAGTCCTCCTCTGGCTGTTCTGGGTGGAGATTATAACAGAACATGGCCAAGATGTTCAAATGTTCATAGATGACCAGCAGGGTCAAATAATAATAATCACAGTAGTTGTCGAGGGTGCAACAGGTCAGCACATTAGGAGTAAATGTCAGTTGGCTTAGCCGATCATAGCCGATCATTAAGAGTATCTCTACCGCTCCTGCTGTCTCTAGAGAGTTGAAAACAGCAGGTCTGGGACAGGTAGCATGTCTGGGACAGGTAGCGCGTCCGGTGAACAGGTCAGGGTCCCATAGCCGCAGGCAGAACAGTTGAAACTGGAGAAGCAGCATGACTAGGTGGACTGGGGACAGCAAGGAGTCATCAGGCCAGGTAGTCCTGAGGCATGGTCCTAGGGCTCATGTCCTCCGAGAGAGAGAAAGAAAGAGAGAAAGAGAGAATTAGAGAGGGCATACTTAAATTCACACAGGACAACGGAAAAGACAGGAGAAGTACTCCAGATATAACAAACTGACTAGCCCCCCGACACATAAGCTACTGCAGTATAAATACTGGAGGCTGAGACAGGAGGGGTCAGGAGACACTGTGGCCCCACCCGATGATACCCCCTGACAGGGCCAAACAGGAAGGATATAACCCCACCCACTTTGCCAAAGCACAGCCCCCACACTACTAGAGGGATATCTTTAACGACCAACTTAGAGGGACAGGGAGAAAGAGAGAATTAGAGAGAGCATACTTAAATTCACACAGGACACCAGATAAGACAGGAGAAATACTCCAGATATAACAGACTGACCCCAGCCCCCTGACACATAAACTACTGCAGCATAAATATTTAACCTTTTTTAAACTTTAATATTTGTTTATTTAATTGGACTTATTAATGTAATGAGTAACCTTTCCCTTGGCCTCTCAGCCTCACTCTGTCCCAACAGTGACCCAGGACCCAGGACCCAGGACCCAGGACCCAGGCCCCAGGACCCAGGACCCAGGCCCCAGGACCCAGGACCCAGGCCCCAGGACCCAGGCCCCAGGACCCAGGACCCAGGCCCCAGGACCCAGGACCCAGGCCCCAGGACCCAGGACCCAGGCCCCAGGACCCAGGACCCAGGACCCAGGACCCAGGACCCAGGACAGACCTTTCTCAGTCAGCTACCTGAAATCCCTCCTCGCCTGAAGTCTTTCCTTCCTCACCAGCCATGGTACCAGAGAACCAGAGTCAGAGAGTCAGAGAACCATGGTACCAGAGAACCAGAGTCAGAGAGTCAGAGAACCATGGTACCAGAGAACCAGAGTCAGAGAGTCAGAGAACCATGGTACCAGAGAACCAGAGTCAGAGAGTCAGAGAACCATGGTACCAGAGAACCAGAGTCTTAGAGTCAGAGAACCATGGTACCAGAGAACCAGAGTCAGAGAGTCAGAGAACCATGGTACCAGAGAACCAGAGTCAGAGAACCATGGTACTAGAGAACCAGAGTCAGAAAGTCAGAGAACCATGGTACCAGAGAACCAGAGTCAGAGAGTCAGAGAACCATGGTACCAGAGAACCAGAGTCAGAGAGTCAGAGAACCATGGTACCAGAGAACCAGAGTCAGAGAGTCAGAGAACCATGGTACCAGGAGAACCAGAGTCAGAGCATCAGAGTTACCATGGTACTCAGACAATCACCCAGGGCTGGAGTGGAGCTGCCCTCTCTCCATCCAGTTCTCAGAGAGGTCTGATACATAGAATTAGAATGACTAGAATTAGAACCATAGAATTAAACCATTAGAACGGACATGACCCATTCCATGGTGGGTGGACCAGCAACTATATTGGTGAGCCAGCCACATTGCTCAGGTCTGAGAGAGGCCCCTCCTGCAGAACCTTGGTACCAGAGCCAACCACATTGCTCTGGTCTGAGTCTGAGGCCCCTCCTGCAGTCTTCTCCAGGGCCAGTCACATTGCTCTAGTCTGAGGCCCCATGGTCCACCAGGCCAGCCACATTGCTTAGAGTCAGAGAACCATGGTCTTCTCCAGAGCCAGTCACAGTCTTTGAGGCCCCTCCTGCAGTCTTCTCACGGGCCAGACATTGCTCTGGTCTGAGCCCCTCCAGAGTCCAGAGCCAGTCACATTGCTCTGGTCTATTCCAGGCCCCTCCTGCAGTCTTCTCCACCAGGCCGTGGGAGCTAGTAATTCTGAGCCCCTCCTGGGTTACCAGGGCCAGACAATCACCCAGGGCTGGAGGCCCTCCTGGAGCTTCTCCTCTCCATCCATTGCTCTGGTCAGATTCTGAGGCCCCTCCTGCAGTCTTCTCCACCGGGCCAGTCACATTGCTCTGGTCTAGATTCTGAGGCCCCTCCTGTAGAATCTAAAATCACATTGCTCTGGTCTGATTCTGAGGCCCCTCCTGCAGTCTTCTCCACCCGGGCCAGTCACATTGCTCTGGTCTGATTCTGAGGCCCCTCCTGCAGTCTTCTCCACCGGGCCAGTCACATTGCTCTGGTCTGATTCTGAGGCCCCTCCTGCAGTCTTCTCCACGGGCCAGTCACATTGCTCTGGTCTGATTCTGAGGCCCTCCTGCAGTCTTCTCCACCGGGCCAGTCACATTGCTCTGTCTGATTCTGAGGCCCTCCTGCAGTCTTCTCCACCAGGGCCAGTCACATTGCTCTGGTCTGATTCTGAGGCCCCTCCTGCAGTCTTCTCCACCGGGCCAGTCACATTGCTCTGGTCTGATTCTGGGCCCCTCCTGAGTCTTCTCCACCGGGCCAGTCACATTGCTCTGGTCTGATTCTGAGGCCCCTCCTGCAGTCTTCTCCACCGGGCCAGTCACATTGCTCTGGTCTGATTATGAGGCCCCTCCTGCAGTCTTCTCCACCGGGCCAGTCACATTGCTCTGGTCTGATTCTGAGGCCCCTCCTGCAGTCTTCTCCACCGGGCCAGTCACATTGCTCTGGTCTGATTCTGAGGCCCCTCCTGCAGTCTTCTCCACCGGGCCAGTCACATTGCTCTGGTCTGATTATGAGGCCCCTCCTGCAGTCTTCTCCACCGGGCCAGTCACATTGCTCTGGTCTGATTCTGAGGCCCCTCCTGCAGTCTTCTCCACCGGGCCAGTCACATTGCTCTGGTCTGATTCTGAGGCCCTCCCTGGGGATCTATGTTCTGTAATATACATAACATTTATGAGAGAGAGGAAGAGAAAGGGAGAAAGCTTCCTGGAATTATTTCATTTTACCTTTATTTAACTAGGCAAGTCAGTTAAGAACAAATTCTTATTTTCAATGAAGGCCTAGGAACAGTGGGTTACTGCCTGTTCAGGGGCAGAATGACAGATCTGTACCTTGTCAGCTCCGGGATTTGAACTTGCAACCTTCCGGTGACTAGTCCAACGCTCTAAACCACTAGGCTACCTGCTGGTTACTAGTCCAACGCTCTAAACCATTAGGCTACCTGCTGGTTACTAGTCCAACACTCTAACCACTAGGCTACCTGCTGGTTACTAGTCCAACACTCTAACCACTAGGCTACCTGCTGGTTACTAGTCCAACGCTCTAAACCACTAGGCTACCTGCTGGTTACTAGTCCAACGCTCCTAAACCATTAGGCTACCTGCTGGTTATTGAACCAGTCGCTCTCAACCACTCAGACTACCTGCTGGTTACCAGTCCAACGCCTAACCACTAGACTACCTGCTGAGCATTAGAACTATCTGCCAATGCTCAGACTACCTGCTTGTTACTAGTCCAACGCTCTAACCACTAGACTACCTGCTAAGTATCAGTCCAACGCTCTAACCACTAGACTACCTGCTGGTTACTAGTCCAACACTCTAACCACC
>NW_027013645.1:0-15616 GCF_036934945.1 Oncorhynchus masou masou | reverse complement strand
GGCCATTTACTTTGGGCAACTTATTCATCCAAGCTACTCAATACTGCCCCCCAGCCATAAGAAGTTAATGACTCCAATCTAAGTGTATGTAAACTTCTGACTTCAACTGTATGTGTGCATATTAGACTGGTGAACTGGTACTGAGTGTCTGTGTAAATCAGGAAATGTGTGTATGCTGCATAAATGCCTTGTGATAAATGCTGATTCCAGCTTTGCGGACTGCTGAGTGGTATCTGTGATGTGACTGGTCAGTCAGTCTCGCTGGGGGTAGGGTGAAGTTTCCAACAGGTACAGATCTAGGATCAGTTTCCTGCCCCCAGTCCTTACCTTTACCAAAATTGACCCTTACCAAAACTGACCAAAGAAGCATCTAGGGGCAACTTCACACTACTCCGTCATTCAAGTCAATTAGGTTACAGTCCTTTGTGTTTCCTACTAAGGTCTGGACGCTAGCTGTTTCCTGTCTGCAGGAGATGCTACTTTCTGCTGACTGGGTGTGTGTGTGTGTGTGTGTGTGTGTGTGTGTGTGTGTGTGTGTGTGTGTGTGTGTGTGTGTGTGTGTGTGTGTGTGTGTGTGTGTGTGTGTGTGTGTGTGTGTGTGTGTAAATACTTTTAGGTACTACTTAAGTAGTTTTTTTGGTTACTATTTTTACTTTTGAGAACTTACTCCACTATATTCCTAAAGAAAATAATGTACTTTTTCTCCATACACTTTTCCTGACACCAAAAAGTACTCGTTACATTTAGAATGTTCAAGCAGGACAGAATAATGGCACCTATCAATATAACACATTGTCATCCCTACTGCCTCTGATCTGGCGGACAAACAAATACTGTGTTTGTAAATTATGTATTTAATTTTTATTTTAACAGGAAGGGCTCGTTGAGATTTGAAATCTCTTTTTCAAGAGTGTCCTGGCCAAGATAGGTAGCACCATGTCATTACACAATTACAGACCGACAACATGAAAAACTACACGTAATCAAGTAAAAAACAGCATTCACAAGAGTATAACAAAATCATATAACAGCAAATTAAAAACATTGACAGGTCAGGGAATTAGCCTCAAAATCCTCCATCAATGATTTAAATACAATTGGGAGTTCTTCCAGATTAAAGGTATACATTACTATCTGTTCTTAGGTCAGTTGTTCTGGCTGATACAGTCCTATACACTGTAGATGGGGTCAGTTGTTCTGGCCGATACAGTCCTATACACTGTAGATGGGGTCAGTTGTTCTGGCCGATACAGTCCTATACACTGTAGATAGGGTCAGTTGTTCTGGCTGATACAGTCATATACACTGTAGATAGGGTCAGTTGTTCTGGCTGATACAGTCCTATACACTGTAGATGGGGTCAGTTGTTCTGGCCGATACAGTCCTATACACTGTAGATAGGGTCAGTTGTTCTGGCTGATACAGTCATATACACTGTAGATAGGGTCAGTTGTTCTGGCTGATACAGTCCTATACACTGTAGATGGGGTCAGTTGTTCTGGCTGATACAGTCCTATACACTGTAGATATGGTCAGTTGTTCTGGCTGATACAGTCCTATACACTGTAGATGGGGTCAGTTGTTCTGGCTGATACAGTACTATACATGGACCATATACATAGACCATACTTAGACTGTCATTGCAATGTGCCGTTGGGACCCATTCATTCAACAAGATGTCTAGAAATGTCCTCTACAGTATGTGTAAGTAAACTAGTGTTATAGTAGGTAGGGTTGTCTAGTGTGAGAACCAGTCCTTGCTCTAAGTACATGGCATGTTTTGTATATGTTTGTTTCACACAGGAGGCTGCTGAGGGGAGGACGGTTCATAATAATGGCTGGAATAGAGTGAATGGAATGGTATCAACCACATGGAAACCATGTATTTGATGTGTTCGCTTCCGTTTCAGCCATTACTATGAACTGTCCTCCCCAATTAAGGTGTCACCAGCCGCCTGTGTGTTACCTACTGCTCTCCCTTAACCCTTTCTGTGTGTTCTTCCAAATGTATGGTCGCTACACACAGGAGTTGGTACTGCTCTCCCTTAACCCTTTCTGTGTGTTCTTCCAGATGTATGGTCGCTACACACAGGAGTTGGTACTGCTCTCCCTTAACCCTGTCTGTGTGTTCTTCCAGATGTGTGGTCGCTACACACAGGAGTTGGTACTGCTCTCCCTTAACCCTGTCTGTGTGTTCTTCCAGATGTGTGGTCGCTACACACAGGAGTTGGTACTGCTCTCCCTTAACCCTTTCTGTGTGTTCTTCCAGATGTGTGGTCGCTTACACACAGGAGTTGGTACTGCTCTCCCTTAACCCTTTCTGTGTGTTCTTCCAGATGTGTGGTCGCTACATACAGGAGTTGGTACTGCTCTCCCTTAACCCTGTCTGTGTGTTCTTCCAGATGTATGGTCGCTACACACAGGAGTTGGTACTGCTCCTCCTTAACCCTGTCTGTGTGTTCTTCTAGATGTGTGGTCGCTACACACAGGAGTTGGTACTGCTCCTCCTTAACCCTGT
The DNA here is from genome assembly GCF_036934945.1 of Oncorhynchus masou masou. Lineage (NCBI taxonomy): Eukaryota > Metazoa > Chordata > Actinopteri > Salmoniformes > Salmonidae > Oncorhynchus > Oncorhynchus masou. Next base: position 13,098 of record NW_027013645.1, on the reverse strand, counting down.
CTGTGTGTTCTTCCAGATGTATGGTCGCTACACACAGGAGTTGGGGGCGTATGCTAAAGAAGAGGCAGCTCGCCTGAGGGAGGAGGGGGGTTGGAGGCGCTCGGTCAGAGAACGCTCGCGCTCTCTGGAACTTTTGGAGTACGACAGGAGCCGCTGTGCCAAGTGTCGCAGTGAGTACACACCAATACTGACCACTCCAGCTGGACCATAACTGTATTCTCTGACCAGTTGTCTGTGTCTCTGTCACACTGTGCTTTGTTATTGTGAAACAAGCCTCACATCAAGTCAACTTTCCCAGATACCATGAAGTTATATTGTTACACTCCAGTTTATTTATGTTTGTATTGAAGGAGGGATTTGGGAGGGAGAGTTTTGGAGTGTTTGTACAGTGTGTGGTGTGTGGTGTTTGAGGTTGTGTAAGCCACATCATTCCATTTACTGTTGATGTTGACAATAGTGATTGTGTGTGTGTGTGTGTGTGTGTGTGTGTGTGTGTGTGTGTGTGTGTGTGTGTGTGTGTGTGTGTGTGTGTGTGTGTGTGTGTGTGTGTGTGTGTGTGTGTGTGTGTGTTTGCATGTGAGTTTGTGTACGCCACATCATTCCATTTACGGTTGCTGTTGACAATAGTGATTGTGTGTGTGTGTGTGTGTGTGTGTGTGTGTGTGTGTGTGTGTGTGTGTGTGTGTGTGTGTGTGTGTGTGTGTGTGTGTGTGTGTTTGCATGTGAGTTTGTGTAAGCCACATCATTCCATTTACGGTTGCTGTTGATAATAGTGATTATGAGTGTGTGTGTGTGTGTTTGCATGTGAGGTTGTGTAAGCCACATCATTCCATTTACGGTTGCTGTTGATAATAGTGATTATGAGTGTGTGTGTGTGTGTTTGCATGTGAGGTTGTGTAAGCCACATCATTCCATTTACTGTTGCTGTTGATAATAGTGATTATGAGTGTGTGTGTGTGTTTGCATGTGAGGTTGTTGTAAGCCACATCATTCCATTTACTGTTGCTGTTGATAATAGTGATTATGAGTGTGTGTGTGTGTTTGCATGTGAGGGTTGTGTAAGCCACATCATTCCATTTACTGTTGCTGTTGATAATAGTGATTATGAGTGTGTGTGTGTGTTTGCATGTGAGGTTGTGTAAGCCACATCATTCCATTTACTGTTGCTGTTGATAATAGTGATTATGAGTGTGTGTGTGTGTTTGCATGTGAGGTTGTGTAAGCCACATCATTCCATTTACTGTTGTTGTTGATAATAGTGATTATGAGTGTGTGTGTGTGTTTGCATGTGAGGTTGTGTAAGCCACATCATTCCATTTACTGTTGCTGTTGATAATAGTGATTATGAGTGTGTGTGTGTGTGTGTGTTTGCATGTGAGGTTGTGTAAGCCACATCATTCCATTTACGGTTGCTGTTGATAATAGTGATTATGAATGGGTGACTGAAAGGAACATCTCCACAGTGTACAGGGACATGATTTGTACTGGGACACCAGGCTCGACACCAGTCTAAATGCAGCAGGGGTAGTCACCCGGAGGTACTGCCGTTGTTCTGCAAAAATGTAAATACTTTACATAGAACAAAAATACTAATGCAACATTCAACGATTTTACAGAGCTGCAGTTCATATAAGGAAATCATTCCATGGTAGGCCTGGTAGGGAATAGGCCCACCCACTTGGGAGCCAGGCCCACCCACTTGGGAGCCAGGCCCACCCACTGGGGAGCCAGGCCTTGCCAATCAGAATTATTTTTCTACACAAAAGGGCTTTATTACAGACCGAAATACTCCTCAGTTTTATCAGCTCTCTGGGTTGCTGCTCTCCGATGATCCCGGATGTCGAGGTCCTGGGCTGAAGTGGTTTCACGCGGTCGGTCTGTGGTTGTGAGGCCGGTTGGACGTACTGCCAAATTCTCTAAAATAACCTTTGGAGATGTCTTATGGAAGATAAATTAACATCAAATTCTCTGGCAACAACTCTGGTGGACATTCCTAGTGTCACCATGCCAATTGCATGCTCCCTCAAAACTTGAAACATCTGAGGCATTGTGTGAAAAACCTGCACATTTTAGTGGCTTTTTATTGTGCCCAGCACAAGGTGCATTTGTGTAATGATCATGCTGTTTAATCAGCTTCTTGATATGCCACACATTTCAGGTGGATGGATTGGGCATGATTTGGAAAGGCACATACCTGTCTATATAAGGTCTCACAGTTGACAGTGCATGTCAGAGCAAATATCAAGCCGTGAGGTTGAAGGAATTGTCTTTAGAGATCCGAGACAGGATTGTGTGAGGCACAGATCTGGGGAAGGGTACCAAAGATGTATGCAGCATTTGAAAGTCCCCAAGAACACAGTGGCCTCCAATCTTATATGGAAGGAGTTTGGAACCACCTAGACTCTTCCTAGAACTGAGCTCCAGGTCAAACTGAGACATCGGGAGAGAATGGTCTTAGTCAGGGAGGTAACCAAGAACCCGATGGTTACTCTGACAGTGCTCAGAGTTCCTCTGTGGAAATGGGAGAACGTTCCAGAAGGACAACCATCTCAGCAGCACTCCACCAATCAGGCCTTTATGGTAGTGGCCAGACGGAATCCACTCATCAGGAAAAGGCACATGACAGCCCACTTGGAGTTTGCCAAAAGGCACTGAGCGGACTCTCAAACCATGATAAACAAGATTCTCTGGTCTGATAAAACCAACATTAAATTATTTGGCCTGAATGCCAAGAGTCACGCCTGGAGGAAACTTTGCACTATCCCTACGGGTAAAGCATGGTAGTGGTAGCATCATGCTGTGGGGAAGTTGTTCAGCGGCAGGGACTGGGAGACGAGTCAGGATCGAGGCAAGGATGAGCAGAGCGAGCACAGAGATCCTTCATCAAAAACCGCTCCAGAGCGCTCAGGACCTCAAACTGGGCGAAGGTTCACCTTCCAACAGGACGAGCGACCCTAAGCATACAGCCAAGTCAACGCAGAAGTGGCTTCGGGACAAGTCACTGAAAGTCCTTCAGTGGCCCAGCAAGAGCCCGGACTTGAACCAATCTAGCATCTCTGGAGACCTGAACATAGCTGTGCAGCGACGCTCCCCATCCAACCTGACAGAGCTTGAGAGAATCTGCAGAGAAGAATGGGAGAAACTCCCCAAATACAGGTGTTCCAATATTGTAGCATCATACCCAAGAAGACTCGAGGTTGTAATCACTGCCAAAGGTGCTTCAGCAAAGTACTGATTTAAGGGTCTGAATGTGATGTATATAATAGAAGCCGGAAGTTTACTTACACTTAGGTTGGAGTCATTAACTTGTTTTTCAACTACTCCACAAACTATAGTTTTGGCAAGTCGGTTAGGACATCTACTTTTTTTCATGACACAAGTAATTTTTCCAACAATTGTTTACATATAATTAATTTTGAGTGAAATTATCTGTATCGCAATTCCAGTCGGACAGAAGTTTACATACACTAAGTTGACTGTGCCTTTAAACAGCTTGGTAAATTCCAGAAAATGATGCCATGGCTTTAGAAGCTTCTGATTGGCTAACTGACATTATTTGAGTCAACTGGAGGTCTACCTGTGGATGTATTTCAAGGCCTACCTTCACACTCAGTGCCTCTTTGCTTGACATCATGGAAAATCAAAAGAAATCAGCCAAGACTTCAGAAAAAATTGTAGACCTCCACAAGTCTGGTTCATCCTTGGGAGCATTTTCCAAAAGCCTGAAGGTACCACGTTCATCTATACAAACAATAGTACGCAAGTATAAACACCATGGGTCCACGCAGCTGTCATACCTCCTCAGGAAGGAGACGTGTTCTGTCTCCTAGAGATTTAACATACCTTTGTTTGAAAAGTGCAAATCAATCCCAGAACAAAGGCAAAGGACCTTGTGAAGATGCTGTAGGAAACCGGTACAAAAGTATCTATATCCACGAGTCCTATAGCGACATAACTTGTTAAGGCTGCTCAGCAAGGGAGAAGCCACCTCTCCAAAACCGCTGTAAAAGAGCCAGACTACTGTTTGCAACTGCACATGGGGACAAAGATCGTACTTTTTGGAGAAATGTCCTCTGGTCTGATGAAACAAAAATAGAACTGTTTGGCCATAATGACCATCGTTATGTTCGGAGGAAAAAGGGGGAGGCTTGCAAGCAGAAGAACACCATCCCAACTGAAGCACGGGGGTGGCAGCATCATGTTGTGGGGGTGCTTTGCTGCAGGAGGTTCTGGTGCACTTCACAAAATAGATGACATCACAAGGATATATTGAAGCAACATGTCGAAGTTGAAGCTTGGTCACAAATGGGTCTTCCAAATGGACAATGACCCCAAGCATACTTCCAAAGTTGTGGCAAAATGGCTTAAGGACAACAGAGTCAAGGTATTGAAGTTTCCATCACAAAGCCCTGACCTCAATCCCATAAAAAATTTGTTGGCAGAACTGAAGAAGCGTGTGTGAGCAAGGATCCTACGAACCTGACTCAGTTACACCAGCTTTGTCAGAAGGATTGGGCCAAAATTCACTCAAGTTATTGTGAGAATCTTGTTGAAGGCTACCTGAACCATTTGATCCAAGTTAAACAATTTAAAGGCAATGCTACTGATTGTAATGTAAACGTCTGACCCACTGGAAATGTGTTGAAAGAAAGAAATGGTTAAAATAAAGTGGTGATCCTGACTGATTTAAGACAGGGAATTTGTACTAGGATTAAATGTCAGGAATTGTGTAACTGAGTTTAAATGTATTTGGCTAAGGTGTATGTAAACTTCCGACTTCAACTGTATATGTTGCTCATTGATATCCTCTTGGTAAATGAAGCTGAATGTTGTGGCAGTGTCTCTATCCCCTCATCACACTTTCAGCCTATCACTCTTGGGAGGTGTGTGTGTGTGTTCAATTTGAGCTGTGGTTATGGGCCTCTGTATTTGCAACAGCTCTGTACAGATAGGCAATTACACACACACACACACACTATCTAAAGGAGAACGTTTGGTAATTCCATTAGCAGAACGCAGTATGGATAATCTCTTCAGATCACACTGAACACCTATCGATAGAATGATTCTTCTATATGGCTCATTTTACAAGTGCATTCTGTCACACAAAGTGAGTCTCGCTATAGAAAATTATAACCAAAGTGGAATGGGTGCTTTTGCATGGATATCCCTGCAGGGGGAACAGTTGAGCTATAGGACGATATAAGATGGAGCTGAAGTACAGAGCAGGAGGATGGTGATTGGAACCCTTGATTGAAAAAGATAAACGGAGAGAGTACAGGAGAGAGGGAGAGTGAGGATGAATTACACAGACTGGTTCTATGTTACCGTGGTGTTGCATTACCCAGGAGACGGGTGAAATCTCAACCACAGAGGTTTGGTTACGCTAGCTAGGATCATCTACGGTCAGCAATGCTGGGGACAGTCAGGATGGGAGCGCGCGCACACAATTCTCTGGGTATCTTCCTCTTTTGTAAATATGAATTGATTCTGTCTTGTCTTGCTAATGTAAAGTTTGATTCTGATATTTTGGAGGTGTAATCAAACATGATTGGAGGCCCTCCATCCACTCCAGACTGAGGTTGTGATGTAGTGGTTACACAGCTACACGAAATATACAAAGTATGTAGACACCCTTTCAATTGAGGGTATTTGGCTATTTCAGCCACACCCGTTGCTGACAGGTGTAGAAAATCGAGCTCACCGCCATGCAATCTCCATAGACAAGCATTTAGTAGTAGAATTGCCTTACTGAAGACCTCAGTGGCATTCAACGTGGCACCGTCATCCAACAAGTCAGTATGTCAAATGTACTTTTGGTCATGTAGTGTATGTTTGGTGTGTGTGTGAAACAGTGGATTGTTGTGTAATGAATTCTGTTAAGAGCTCAGTCATAAGAACAGGCATGAAATATTCAGTGACAAGAGTCCACTGGAGTAGCCGTCACAACACACACAGTCAAACTTTCACGCTCTCTTTCACACACGCACAGACACACACAGATTTTCCAGGTGGAACAGTGGGGTCTCATGCTGTGGGGGTTTGAGGGTGGGGGGGTCACAGGTACCCCAGGGCTGTCTGTCTGTGGCCAGTTGTGGGAATGACAGGTCTCAGTGTTCTGTCACTCAATCCTGCTGTCACTCAAACCTATTGATGTCGAGTCCCCAAGAAGGTACATCGATCTGGACACACACACACACAGCCGATCTGCAGCTGTTTTTCAGAGAATTACACTGATACTCCTTTCCTCCATTCTCTTTCTCTACACATCTCCTTCCCCTCTCGCTCACTCTCTCTCTCTATCTGCTCATCTCTCTCTGCTCGCTCTCTCTCTCTGCTCTCTCTCTCTCTCTCTGCTCTCTCTCTGCTCGCTCTCTCTCTCTCTCTCTCTCTGCTCCGCTCTCTCTCTCTGCTCGCTCTCTCTCTCTCGTCCGCTCACTCTCTCTGCTCGCTAGCTCTCTCTCTCTCTCTGCTCACTCTCTCTCTCTCTCTCTCTGCTCGCTCGCTCTCTCTCTCTGCTCGCTCTGCTGTCGCTCTCTCTCTCTGCTCGCGTCGCTCTCACCTCTGCTCGCTCACTCGCTCTCCTCTGCTCGCTCGTCTCTCTGTGCTCGCTCGCTCTCTCTCTCTGCTCGCTCGCTCTCTCTCTCTGCTCGCTCGCTCTCTCTCTCTGCTCGCTCGCTCTCTCTCTCTGATCGCTCGCTCTCTCTCTCCCCTCTGCTCGCTCTCGCTCTGCTCTCTCTGCTCGCTCGCTCTCTCTCTCTGCTCGCTCTCTCTCTCTCTCTGCTCGCTCTCTCTCTCTGCTCGCTCTCTCTCTCTGCTCGCTCGCTCTCTCTCTCTCTCTGCTCGCTCGCTCTCTCTCTCTGCTCGCTCGCTCTCTCTGCTCGCTCAAACTCTCTGCCCCCTCTCGCTCCGCTCTCTCTCTCTCTCTGCCCCCTCTCCGCTCTCTCTCTCTCTCTGCCCCCTCTCGCTCGCTCTCTCTCTCTCTGCCCCCTCTCGCTCGCTCTCTCTCTCTCTGCCCCCGCTCGCTCGCTCTCTCTCTCTCTGCCCCCGCTCTCTCCTCTCTCTGCTCCCTCTCTGCTCGCTCTCTCTCTGCCCCTTCTCAAACAGCTCTCTCTCTCTGCCCCCTCTCTCTCTCTGCCCCTCTCTCTCTCCCTCTCTCTCTGCCCCTCTCTCTCTCTGCCCCCACTCAATCGCTCTCTCTGCCCCCTCTCTCTCTGCCCCTCTCTCTCTCTCTCTCTCCCTCTCTCTGCCCCCTCTCGCTCGCTCGCTCTCTCTGCCCCCTCTCGCTCTCGCACTCTCTCTCTGCCCCCCGCCGCACTCTCACTCTCTCTCTGCCCCGCTCACACTCTCGCTCTCTCTCTCTGCCCCCGCTCGCTCTCTCGCTCTCTCTCTCTGCCCCCGCCGCTCTCTCTCGCCCCCGCACGCTCTCTCTCTGCCCCGCTCGCTCTCTCGCTCTCGCTCTCTCTCCCGCTCTCTCTTCGCTCGCTTCTCTCTCTCTCCCCTCTCGCTCTCCCCCCCTCTCGCTCGCTCTCTCTCTCCCCTCTCTCTCTCTCTCTCCTCCCCCTCTCTCTCTCTCGCCCCTCTCTCTTCTCCCTCTCCGCTCTCTCTCTCCCTCTGCTCTCTCTCCCCTCTCTCTCTCTCCCCTTTCGCTCTCTCTCTCCCCGCCGCTCTCTCTCTCTCTGCCCCCTCTCGCTCGCGCTCTCTCAATTCAATTCAATTCAATGGCTTTATTGGCATGGGAAACATGTGTTAACATTGCCAAAGCAAGTAAGGTAGATGATATATAAAGTGAATATATAAAGTGAAATAAACAATAAAATTAACAGTAAACATCACACATACAGAAGTTTCAAAACAATAAAGAAATTACAAATGTCATATGATATATTTGTGTTTTAACAATGTACAAATGGTAAAGGACACAAGATAAAATAAATAGGCATAGATATGGGTTGTATTTACAATGGTGTGTGTTCTTCACTGGTTGCCCTTTTCTCGTGGCAACAGGTCACAAATCTTGCTGCTCTGATGGCACACTGTGGAATTTCACCCAGTAGATATGGGAGTTTTTCAAAATTGGATTTGTTTTCGAATTCTTTGTGCATCTGTGTAATCTGAGGAAATATGTCTCTCTAATATGGTCATACATTGGGCAGGAGGTTAGGAAGTGCAGCTCAGTTTCCACTTCATTTGTGGGCAGTGAGCACATAGCCTGTCTTCTCTTGAGCCATGTCTGCCTACGGTGGCCTTTCTCAATAGCAAGACTATGCTCGCTGAGTCTGTACATAGTCAAAGCTTTCCTTAATTTTGGGTCAGTCACAGTGGTCAGGTATTCTGCCTCTGTGTACTCTCTGTGTAGGGCCAAATAGCATTCCAGTTTGCTCTGTTTTTTTGTAAATTCTTTCCAATGTGTCAAGTAATTATCTTTTTGTTTTCTCATGATTTGGTTGGGTTTGAATTGTGCTGCTGTCCTGGGGCTCTGTAGGGTGTGTTTGTGTTTGTGAACAGAGCCCCCAGGACCAGCTTGCTTAGGACTCTTCTCAGGTTCATCCTCTGTAGGTGATGGCTTTGTTGTGGAAGGTTTGGGAATCGCTTCCTTTTCGGTGGTTTATAGAATTTACGCGGCTCTTTTCTGGATTTTGATAAATAGTGGGTATCAGCCTAATTCTGCTCTGCATGCATTATTTGGTGTTCTTCGTTGTACACGGAGGATATTTTTGCAGAATTCTGCATGCAGAGTCTCAATTTGGTGTTTGTCCCATTTGTGAAGTCTTGGTTGGTGAGCGGACCCCAGACCTCACAACCATAAAGGGCAATGGGCTCTATGACTGATTCAAGTATTTTAAAGCCAAATCCTAATTGGTATGTTGAAATGTATGTTCCTTTTGATGGCATAGAATGCCCTTCTTGCCCCTTGTCTCTCAGATCGTTCACAGCTTTGTGGAAGTTACCTGTGGCGCTGATGTTTTAGGCCAAGGTATGTATTGTTTTTTGTGTGCTCTAGGGCAGCAGTGTCTAGATGGAATTTGTATTTGTGGTCTGGTGACTGGACCTTTTTGGAACACCATTATTTTGGTCTTACTGAGATTTACTGTCGGGGCCCAGGTCTGACAGAATCTGTGCATAAGATCTAGGTGTGCTGTAGGCCCTCATTGGTTTGGTGACAGAAGTACCAGATCATCAGCAAACAGCAGACATTTGACTTCGGTTCTAGTAGGGTGAGGCCGGGTGCTGCAGACTTTTCTAGTGCCCGTGCCAATTCGTTGATATATATGTTGAAGGGTGGGGCTTAAGCTGCATCCCTGTCTAAGCCCCGACCCTGTGTGAAGAAATTTGTGTGTTTTTTGCCAATTTTAACCGCACACTTGTTTTTGTGTACATGGATTTTATGATGACATATATTTTACCCCCAACACCACTTTCCATCAGTTTGTATAGCAGACCCTCATGCCAAATTGAGTTGAAGGCTTTTTGAAATCAACAAAACATGAGAAGACTTTGCCTTTGTTTTGGTTTGTTTGGTTGTCAATTAGGGTGTGCAGGGTGAATACATGGTCTGTTGTACGGTAATTTTGGTAAAGCCAGATTTGACATTTGCTCAGTACATTGTTTTCATTGAGAAAGTGTACGGGAGTCTGCTGTTAATGATAATGCAGAGGATTTTCCCAAGGTTACTGTTGACGCATATTCCACGGTAGTTATTGGGGTCAAATTTGTCTCCATTTTTGTGGATTGAGGTGATCAGTCCTTGGTTCCAAATATTGGGAAGATGCCAGAGCTAAGGATGATGTTAAGAGTTTTAGTATAGACAATTGGAATTTGTTGTCTGTATATTTGATCATTTCATTGAGGATACCATCAACACCACATGCCTTTTTTGGGTTGGAGGGTTTTATTTTTGTCCTGTAACTCATTCAATGTAATTGGAGAAGTCAGTGGGTTCTGGTAGTCTTTAATAGTTGATTCTAAGATTTGTATTTGATCATGTATATGTTTTTGCTCTTTATTCTTTGTTATAGAGCCAAAAGATTGGAGAAGTGGTTAACCCATACATCTCCATTTGGATAGATAATTATTTGTGTTGTTTGTTTAGTGTTTTCCAATTTTCCCAGAAGTGGTTAGAGTCTATGGATTCTTCAATTACATTGAGCTGATTTCTGACGTGCTGTTCCTTTTTTTTCCGTAGTATATTTCTGTATTGTTTTAGTGATTCACCATAGTGAAGGCATAGACTCAGGTTTTCCTGGTCTCTATGTTTTTTTGGACAGGTTTCTCAATTTCTTTCTTAGATTTTGCATTCTTCATCAAACCATTTGTCATTGTTGTTAATTTTCTTTTGTTTTCTATTTGAGATTTTTAGATTTGATAGGGAAGCTGAGAGGGTCAAATATACTGTTAGATTTTCTACTGCCAAGTTGACATATCACTATTACAGTGGAGCGTTTTACCCAGGAAATTGTCTAAAGGGCTTGAATTTGTTGTTGCCTAATTGTTTTTGGGAGGGTTTCCAAACTGCATTCCTTCCATCTATAGCATTTCTTAATGTTACTCAGTTCCGTTGGCTTTGATGCCTCATGATTGAGTATTGCTCTGTTTAAGTAGACTGTGATTTTGCTGTGGTCTGATAGGGGTGTCAGTGGGCTGACTGTGAACGCTCTGAGAGACTCTGGGTTGAGGTCAGTGATAAAGTAGTCTACAGTACTACTGCCAAGAGATGAGCTATAGGTGTACCTACCATAGGAGTCCCCTCGAAGCCTACCATTGACTATGTACATACCCAGCGTGCGACAAAGCTGCAGGAGTTGTGACCCGTTTTTGTTGGTTATGTTGTCATAGTTGTGCCTAGGGGGCATATGTGGGAGGGAATGCTGTCACCTCCAGGCAGGTGTTTGTCTCTCTCTCTCTGCCCCTCTCGCTCGCTCTCTCTCTCTCTCTGCCCCCTCTGGCTCGCTTCTCTCTCTCTCTCTGCCCCCTCTGGCTCGCTCTCTCTCACTCTCTGCCCCCTCTGGCTCTCGTCTCTCTCTCTCCCCGCTCGCTCTCTCTCCCCGCTCGCTCTCTCTCCCCGCTCGTCTCTCTCCCCGCTCGCTCCTCTCTCCCCGCTCGTCTCTCTCTGCCCCCTCTGGCTCACTCTCTCTCTCTCTGCCCCTCTGTCTCTCTCTCTCTCTCTCTCTCTCTCTGCCCCCTCTGGCTCGCTCGCTCTCTCTCTCTCTCTCTCTGCCCCCTCTGGCTCGCTCTCTCTCTCTCTCTCTGCCCCCTCTGGCTCGCTCTCTCTCTCTCTCTCTCTCTCTCTCTTCTCTCTGGCTCTCTCTCTCTCTCACTCTCTCTCTCTCGCCCCCTCTGGCTCTCTCTCTCTCCTCTCTCCTCTCTCTCTCTCTCTCTCTCTCTCTGCCCCCTCTGGCTCTCTCTCTCTCTGCCCCTCTGCTCTCTCTCTCTCTGCCCCTCTGGCTCTCTCTCTCTCTCTCTGCCCCCTCTGGCTCTCTCTCTCTCTCTCTGCCCCCTCTGGCTCGCTCTCTCTCTCTCTCTGCCCCCTCGCTCTCGCTCTCTCTCTCTCTCTGCCCACTCTGGCTCTCTCTCTGCCCCCTCTCGCTCTCTCTCTCTGCCCCCTCTCGCTCTCTCTCCCCGCTCGCTCTCGCTCTCTCTCCCCGCTCGCTCGCGCTCTCTCTCCCCGCTCGTTCGCGCTCTTCTCCCCGCCGTCGCGCTCTCTCCCCTGCCCGCCGCGCTCTCTCTCCCAGCTCGCTCGCGCTCTCTCTCCCCGCCGCTCGCGTCTCTCTCCCGCCGCTCGCGCTCTCTCTCCCCGCCGCTCGCGCTCTCCCGCCGCTCGCCGCCCCTCTCTCCCCCGCCGCTCGCGCTCTCTCTCCCCCGCTCGCTCTCTTTTCTCTCTACCCTTCTCTCTCTGTCCCCCTCTCAGCTCTTGGCTCTGTGATGGGTATATTCATAGATCCCAGCTGTCCACCTGCTCCACTCTCAGTGCTCAGGGGGTTCAGTATGTTATTTAATTGGTTCCAAGAAGACGCGGCACACACGTTTTTCCCTGCAACAGGTGTGAAGTCAGTAGGATCGCAGCAAGGCGCCACACGTCACCATGGATAATACCTGGCACCAGGCGACCATCTCTGTCATCATCCATCCTCCCTCAGTCCACCTCTGACCATCCTTTGTTGCATCGTCTCTCTTTGTTTGTCCTCTTTCTCTCCTTCTCTGGTCCCTCTCCTCTGGGTGCTATGGTGACAGGCATTCTGGGATAGACAGGCTAGTGAAGAGGCTGATGGGGCCAGGCAGGAGATGGACAAATTGGTTGTCATGGGAACAAATAGATGACATGGCTGGGCTGCTGTCAATTGTGGCACCGCCTGCATCACATTGCATCACCATGCCAACCCCAGATGGACTACGGCTGTTTCCTCTCCCCTCTCATCAGCCAGAACACAACCTGCCTTTTCCCTGCATTTATTCCACTTTCTCTCACTTTCTCTACCGTCTCCTGTTTTCCACTTGGACCACATGAGTATTTTCTCCACTCTGTGATATAGAAATTCAGAGGCAGAAGATGAGGTGTGTGTGTCTGTCAGCCAGGTCCAACATTTTTTTTTACCCCCTGGATAAATATTAGCAAAAATAATTAATACAAATACTGAGCTATGTTGTATGAGAAAAATGGGAAATGTATATTATTGTATACTAATACAAGTAAAAGATATGGGTCAAAATGATTGGCACCCCTGTTTTCAATACCTCACCTTGTGAGGATAACGGCACTCAGCCTTTTTCTAAAAGGTTTTATGAGATTGGAGAACACATTGGAAGGGATCTTAGACTAGTCCACCATACAGAATCCTTCCTGATCCTTGATATTCTTCATCTGGGGCGGCAGGGTAGCCTAGTGGTTAGAGCGTTGGACTAGTAACCGGAAGATTGCAAATTCAAACACCCGAGCTGACAAGGTACAAATCTGTGGTTCTGCCCCTGAACAGGCAGTTAACCCACTGTTCCCAGGCTGTCATTGAAAATAAGAATTTGTTCTTAACTGACTTGCCTGGTTAAATAAAGAAAAAAAAATCTGCACGTATGGACTCCCATCTTCAAGTCAAATCCACATGT
>NW_027013644.1:0-15618 GCF_036934945.1 Oncorhynchus masou masou | reverse complement strand
AAGAGAGAAGGTGGAGAGAGTTACAGAAAGAGAGAAGGTGGGTGTTACAGAAAAGTGTGGGGACAGAAAGAAAGAGAAGGTGGGGAGAGAGAGTTACAGAAGAGAGAGAGTTACAGAAGAGGGAGAGAGTTACAGAAAGAGAGAAGGTGGGGAGAGAGTTACAGAAAGAGAAGGTGGGGGAGAGATTACAGAAAGAGAGAAGTGGGAGAGTTACAGAAAGAGAAGGTGGGGAGGGAGTTACAGAAAGAGAGAAGTGGGGAGAGAAGTTACAGAAAGAGAAGTGGGAGGTTACAGGAAAGAGAGAAGGAGAATTACAGAAAGAGAGAAGGTGGGGGGAGAGATTACAGAAAGAGATTATGTGGGGGAGAGAGTTACAGGGGTGGGGAGAGAGTTACAGAAAGAGAGAATGTGGGGAGAGAGAGTTACAGAAAGAGGAAGGTGGGGAGAGATGTACAGAAAGAGAAGGTGGGATGAGAGAGTTACAGAGAGAAGGTGGGAGAGAGTTACAGAAAGAGAGAAGGTGGGAGAGAGAGTTACAGAAAGAGGGGGAGAGAGTTACAGAAAGGGAGAGAAGTGGGGACAGAAAGAAAGAGAAGGTGGGGGAGAGAGTTACAGAAAGAGAGGTGGGGAGAGTTACAGAGAAGGTGGGACAGAGAGTTACAGAAGAGAAGGTGGGGAGAGAGTTACAGAAAGAGAAGTGGGGAGAGAGTTACAGAAAGAGAAGGTGGGGAGAGAGTTACAGGAAGAGAGGGAGAGTTAGGAAAGTTTACAGAAGAGAGAGAGTTACAGAAAGAGAGAAGGTGGGGAGAGAGTTACAGAAAGAGAATGTGGGAGAGAGTTACAGAAAGAGAGAAGGTGGGGGAGAGATGTACAGAAAGAGAGAAAGGTCTGGATGAGAGTTACAGAAAGAGGGTCTGGAGAGAGTTGCAGAAAGAGAGAAGGTTTAGGGAGAGAATTACAGAAGAGAAGATGGGAGAAAGAGTGGGAGAGAGAGTTACAGAAAGAAGGTGTGGAGAGAGAGTTATAGAAAGAGAGAAGGTGGGGAGAGAGTTACAGAAAGAGAGAAGGTGGGGGAGAGTTACAGAAAGAGAGAAGGTGGGAGAGAGAGTTACAGAAAGAGAGAAGGTGGGGAGAGAGTTACAGAAAGAGAGAAGGTGGGGAGAGAGTTACAGAAAGAGAGAAGAGAGAGTTACAGAAGAGAAAGGTTGGGAGAGAGAGTTACAGAAAGAGAGAATTTGGGGGAGACAGAGTTACAGAAAGAGAGAAGGTGGGGGAGAGAGTTACAGAAAGAGAGTAGGTGGGATGAGAGTTACAGAAAGAGAGAAGGTGGGAGAGAGTTACAGAAAGAGAGAAGGTGGGGAGAGAAAGAGAAGGTGGGAGAGAATACAGAAAGAGAGAAGGTGGGGAGAGAGAGTTACAGAAAGAGAGAAAGGTGGGGAGAGAGTTACAGAAAGAGAGAAGGTGGGTAGAGAGTTACAGAAAGAAGGTGGGGAGAAAGTTACAGAAAGAGAGAAGTTGGGGAGGGAGTTACAGAAAGAGAGAAGGTGGGGAGAGAGTTACAGAAAGATAGAAAGGTGGGAGAGAGTTACAGAAAGAGAGAAGGTGGGGAGAGAGAGTTACAGAAAAGAGAGATTTTGGGAGAGAGTTTCAGAAAAGAGAAGGTGGGGAGAGAATTACAGAAGAACGGAAGGTGGGAGAGAATTACAGAAAGAGAGAAGGTGGGGGTGAGAGAGTTACAGAAAGAGAGAATGTGAGAGAGTTACAGAAAGAGAGAAGGTGGGAGAGAGTTACAGAAAAGAGATGGGAGAGAGTTACAGAAAGAGAATGTGGGGTGAGAGTTACAGGAGAGAAGGTGGGGGAGAGAACAGAAGAGAAGGTGGGGAGAGATAGTTACAGAAAGAGAGAAGGTGGGGGAGGGGTTACAGAAAGAGAGAAAGGTGGGGGAGGTATAGAAGAGTTTGGGACAGAAAGAGAGAAGGTGGGATAGAAAGTTACAGAAAGAGAGAAGGTGGGAAAGAGAAGGTGGGGAGAAGTTACAGAAAGAGAGAAGGTGGGGAGAGAGTTACAGAAAGAGAGAAGGTGGAGAGAGTTACAGAAAGAGAAGGTGGGAGAGAGTTACAGAAAGAGAGAAGGTGGGGAGAAGAATTACAGAAAGAGAGAAGGTGGGGAGAATTACAGAAAGAGAGAAGGTTGGGAGAGAGTTACAGAAAGAGAGAAGGTGGGGAGAGAACAGAAAGAGAAGGTGGGAGAGAGTTACAGAAAGAGAGAATGTGGGGAGAGAGAGTTACAGAAAGAGAGAAGGTGGGGGAGAGTTACAGAAAGAGAGAAGGTGGGGTGAGATAGTTACAGAAAGAAGGTGGGGGAGAGAGTTACAGAAGAGAAAGGTGGGGAGAGAGTTAGAGAAAAGAGAAGGTGGGAGAGAGAGTACAGAAAGAAGTTTGGGGAGAGAGTTACAGAAAGAGAAGGTCTGGATAGAGAGTTGCAGAAAGAAGGTGGAAAGTGTTACAGAAAGAGAGAAAGGTGGGGAGAGTTACAGAAAGAGAGAAGGTGGGGAGAGAGTTACAGAAAGAAGAAAGGTGGAGAGAGAGTTACAGAAAGAGAGAAGGTGGGAGAGAGTTACAGAAGAAGAATGTGGGGAGAGAGAGTTACAGAAAGAGAGGGGGAAGGTGGGGGAGAGAGTTACAGAAAGAGAGAAGGTGGAAGAGAGAGTTACAGAAAGAGAGAAGGTGGAATAGAGAGTTACAGAAAGAGAGAAGGTGGGGGAGAGAGTTACAGAAAGAGAGAATGTGGGGAGAGTTACAGAAGTTACAGAAAGAGAGAAGGTGGGGGAGAGAGTTACAGAAAGAGAGAAGGTGGGGAGAGATAGTTACAGAAAGAGAAAGGTTGGAAAGAGAGAGTTACAGAAAGAGAGGTGGTCTGGAGAGAGTTGCAGAAAGAGAGAAGGTGGGGAGAGAGAGTTACAGAAAGAGAAGGTGGGAGAGAGAGTTACAGAAGAGAGAAGGTGGGGAGAGAGAGTTACAGAAAGAGAGAAGGTGGGGAGAGAGAATTACAGAAAGAGAGAGAAGGTGGGGAGAGAGTTACAGAAAGAGAGAAGGTGGGGAGAGAGTTACAGAAAGAGAGAGAGGTGGGGAGGGAGAGTTACAGAAGAGAGATGGGGAGAGAGTTACAGTGGGGAGAGAGTTACAGAATGAGAGAAGGTGGGGAGAGAGAGTTACAGAAAGAGAGGTCTGAAGGTGGGGGGAGAGAGTTACAGAAAGAGAGAAGGTGGAAAGGAAGGTGGGAGAGAGTTACAGAAAGAGAGAAGGTGGGGAGAGAGAGTTACAGAAAGAGAGAAGGTGGGGAGAGAGAGTTACAGAAAGAGAGAAGGTGGTGTGGAGAGAGTTACAGAAAGAGAGAAGGTGGGAGAGAGTTACAGAAGAGAAGGTGGGGAGAGTTACAGAAAGAGAGAAGGTGGGGAGAGAGTTACAGAAAGAGAGAATGTGGGAGAGAGAGTTACAGAAAAAGAGAGAAGGTGGGAGAGTACAGAAGGGTTTAAAGAAAGAGAGAAGTTTGTGGCAGAGAGTTACAGAAAGAGAGAAGGTGGGAGAGAGTTACAGAAAGAAGGTGGGGAGAAGGTCAGAAAGATAAAGGTGGGGAGAGAGTTACAGAAAGAGAGAAGGTGGGGAGAGATTTACAGAAAGAGAGTGGGGAGAGGTTACAGAAAGAAGGTGGGAGAGTTACAGAAAGAGAGAATGTGGGGAGAGAGAGTTACAGAAAGAGAGGTGGGGGAGAGAGTTACAGAAAGAGAGAAGGTGGGGAGAATTACAGAAAGATAGAAGGTGGGGAATATTGCAGAAAGAGAGAATGTGGGAGAGAATTACAGAAAGAGAGATGGTGGGGGAGGGGGTTACAGAAAGAGAGAAGGTGGGAGATAGAGTTACAGAAGAGAAGGTGGAGTTACAGAAAGAGAAGGTTTAGAGTTACAGAAAGAGAAGGTGGGGAGAGAGTTACAGAAAGAGAGAAGGTGGGGGAGAGAGTTACAGAAGAGAGTAGGTGGGGAGAGAATTAGTGGGGAGAGAGTTACAGAAAGAGAGAAGGTGGGGAGAGAGTTACAGAAAGAGAGAAGGTGGAGAGAGAGAGTTACAGAAAGAGAGAAGGTGGGGAGAGAGTTACAGAAAGAGAGAAGGTGGGAGAGTTACAGAAAGAAGGTGGGGAGAAAGTACAGAAAGAGAGAAGGTGGGGTGAGAGAGTTACAGAAAGAGAGAAGGTGGGGAGAGAGTTACAGAAAGAGAGAGGTGGGGAGAGAGTTACAGAAAGAGAGAAGGTGGGGAGAGAGGTACAGAAAGAGAGAAGTTTGGAGAAAGAGTAACAGAAAGAGAGAAGGTGGGGGAGAGAGTTACAGAAAGAGATTTGGGAGAGAGTTACAGAAAGAGAGAAGGTGGGAAAGAGTTACAGAAAGAGAGAAGGTGGGAGAGAGAGTTACAGAAAGAGAGAATGTGGGGAGAGAGAGTTACAGAAAGAGAGAAGGTGGGGGAGAATTACAGAAAGAGAGATGGGGTGAGATAGTTACAGAAAGAGAGTTACAGAAAGAGAGAAGGTGGGGAGAGAGTTACAGAAAGAGAGAAGGTGAAAGGGAGAGAGAGTTACAGAAAGAGAGGATAGAGAGTTGCAGAAAAGAGAATGTGGGAACAGTGTTACAGAAAGAGAGAAAGGTGGGGGAAGGTTACAGAAAAGAGAGAAGGTGGGAGAGAGTTACAGAAGGAGAGAAGGTGGGAGAAGAGTTACAGAAAGAGAGAAGGTGGGAGAGAATTACAGAAAGGAGAATATGGGGAGAGAGAGTTACAGAAAGAGAGATGGTGGGGAGAGAGGTACAGGAAAGAGAAAGGTGGGGTGAGAGAGTTACAGAAAGAAGAAGGTGGGTAGAAGTTACAGAAAGTGGGGGAGAGAAGTTACAGAAAGAGAGAAGGTGGGGGAGAGACTTACAGAAGAAGGTGGGGAGAGAGAGTTATGGGAGAAGGTGGGAGAGAGAGTTACAGAAAGAGATGGTGGGAGAAGAGTTACAGAAAGAGATTTTGGGGAAGGTTTCAGAAAGAGAAGGTGGGAGAGAGTTACAGAATGAGAGAAAGGTGGGGAGAGAGTTACAGAAGAGAGAAGGTGGGGAGAGAGTGTTACAGAAAGATTTTGGGAAGAGTTTCAGAAAGAGAGGTGGGAGAGAATTACAGAAAGAGGGAAGGTGGGGAGAGAGTTACAGAAAGAGAGAATGTGGGGAGAGAGAGTTACAGAAAGAGAGAAGGTGGGGGAGAGAGTTACAGAAAGAAGGTGGTGGAGTTAGAAGGTGTTACAGAAAGAGAGAAGGTGGGAAAGAGTTACAGAAAGAGAAATGTGGGGAGAGAGAGTTACAGAAAAGAGAAGGTGGGGGAGAGGTCATTACAGAAAGAGAGAAGGTGGGAAGAGAGTTACAGAAAGAGGTGGGGAGAGTTACAGAAGAAGGTGGGAGAGTTACAGAAGAGAGGTGGGGAGAGAGTCTGAAGATAGAGAGTTACAGAAAGAGAGAATGTGGGATAGAGAGTTACAGAAAGAGAGAAGGTGGGGGAGAGAGTTACAGAAAGAGAGAAGGTGGGAGAGAGAGTTACAGAAAGAGAAGGTGGGGAGAGAGTTAAAGAAAGAGAGAAGGTGGGAGAGAGTTACAGAAAGAGAGAAGGTGGGGGAATATGGGAGAGAAGGTGGAGAGAGTTACAGAAAGAGAGATGGTGGGTTGAAAGGGGTTTAGGGAGAAATTACAGAAAGAGAGAAGGTGGGGAGATTAGAAAGTTACAGAACAGAAAAGAGAAGGTGGGGAGAGAGTTACAGAAAGAGAAGGTGGGGAGAGAGTTACAGAAAGAGAGAGAGGTGGGAGAGAGAGTTACAGAAGAGGAAGGTGGGGAGAGAGTAACAGAAAGAGAGAATGTGGGGGAGAGAGAGTTACAGAAAGAGAGAAGGTGGGGAGAGAGTTACAGAAAGAGAGAAGGTGGAGGAGAGGTTATAGAAAGAGAGAAAGGTGGGAGAGAGTTACAGAAAGAAGAAGTGGGAGAAAGTTACAGAAAGAGAGAAGTTGGGGAGAGAGTTGCAGAGGAAAGAGAGTTACAGAAGGTGGGGAGAGAGAGTTACAGAAAGAAGGTGTGGAGAGGGAGTTACAGTGGGGAGAGAGTTACAGAAAGAGAGAGAAGGTGGGGAGAGAGAGTTACAGAAAGAGAGATTTTGGGAGAGAGTTTCAGAAAGAGAGAAGGTGGGAGAGAATTACAGAAAGACGGAAGGTGGGAGAGAATTACAGAAAGAGAAGGTGGGGAGAATTACAGAAAGGGGTGGGGAGAGAATTACAGAAAGAGAGAAGGTGGGGAGAGAGAGTTACAGAAAGAGAGAAGGTGGGGGAGAGAGTTACAGAAAGAGAGAAGGTGGGGAGAGAGAGTTACAGAAGAGAGAAGGTGGGAGAGAGTTACAGAAAGAGAGAATGTGGGGAGAGAGAGTTACAGCAAGAGAGAAGGTGGGGGAGAGAGTTACAGAAAGAGAGAAGGTGGGGAGAGTTAGAATTACAGAAAAAGAGAAGGTGGGGAGAGAGTTACAGAAAGAGAGAAGGTGGGGGAGAGAGTTACAGAAAGAGAAGGTGGGGGGGAGAGAGTTACAGAAAGAGAGAAGGTGGGGAGAGAGTTACAGGAAGAGAGAAGGTGGGAGAGAGAGTTACAGAAAGAGAGAAGGTGGGGGAGAGGGTTACAGAAAGAGAGATTATGTGAAAGGGTGGGGTAGAGAGAGTTACAGAAAGAGAGAAGGTGGGAGAGAGTTACAGAAAGAGAGAATGTGTGGGAGAGAGTTACAGAAAGAGAGAAGGTGGGGGAGAGATGTACAGAAAGAGAGAAGGTCTGGATAGAGAGTTACAGAAAGAGAGAAGGTCTGGATAGAGAGTTGCAGAAAGAGAGAAGGTTTAGAGAATTACAGAAAGAGAGAAAGATGGGGAGAGAGAGTTACAGAAAGAGAGAAGGTGGGGGGAGAGAGTTACAGAAAGAGAGAAGGTGGGGAGAGAGTTATAGAAAGAGAGAAGGTGGGGAGAGAGTTACAGAAAGAGAGAGAAGGTGGGAGAGAGTTACAGAAAGAGAGAAATGTGGAGACAGAGTTACAGAAAAGAGAAGGTGGGGGAGAGGTTACAGAAGAGAAGGTGGGGGAGAGAGTTACAGAAGAGAAAGGTAGGGAGAGAGAGTTACAGAAGAGAGAAGGTGGGGGAGAGAGTTACAGAAAGAGAAAGGTTGGGAGAGAGAGTTACAGAAAGAGAAGGTGGGAGAGAGAGTTGCAGAAAGAGAGGTGGGAGAGAGTTACAGAAAGAGAGAAGGTGGGAGAGAGAGTTGCAGAAGAGAAGGTGGGAGAGAGTTACAGAAAGAGGTGGGGAGAGAGAGTTACAGAAAGAGAGAAGGTGTGGAGAGAGAGTTACAGAAAGAGAGAAGGTGGGGAGAGAGAGTTACAGAAAAAAGAGATTGTGGGGGAGAGAGTTACAGAAAGAGAGAAGGTGGGAGAGAATTACAGAAAGAGAGAAGTTTCATGGGGAGAGAGAGAGTTACAGAAAGAGAGAAGGTGGGGAGTGAGTTACAGAAAGAGAGAAGGTGGGAGAGAGTTACAGAAAGGTGGGAAGGTTACAGAAAGGGTGAGAGAGTTACAGAAAGAGAGAAGGTGGGGGAGAGAATTACAGAAAGAGAGAAGGTGGGGAGAGAATTACAGAAAGAGAGAAGGTGAGGAGAGAATTACAGAAAGAGAGAAGGTGGGGAGAGAATTACAGAAAGAGAGAAGGTGGGGTGAGAGAGTTACAGAAAGAGAGAAGGTGGGGGAGAGAGTTACAGAAAGAGAGAAGGTGGGGAGAGAGTTAGAGAAAGAGAGAAGGTGGGGAGAGAGGTACAGAAAGAGAGAAGGTTGGGAGAGAGAGTTACAGAAAGAGAGAAGGTCTGGATAGAGAGTTGCAGAAAGATAGAAGGTGGTGAGAGAGTTACAGAAAGAGAGAATGTGGGGAGATCATTACAGAAAGAGAGAAGGTGGGGTGAGATAGTTACAGAAAGAGAGAAGGTGGGGAGAGAGTTACAGAAAGAGAGAAGGTGGGGAGAGAGTTAGAGAAAGAGAGAAGGTGGGGAGAGAGGTACAGAAAGAGAGAAGTTTGGGAGAGAGTTACAGAAAGAGAGGTGGGGAAGGTTACAGAAAGAGGTGGGGAGTTTACAGAAAGAGAGAAGGTGGGGAGACAGAAAGAGTGGGAACAGAAAGAGAGAAGGTGGGGAGAGAATTACAGAAAGAGAGATGGTGGGGAGAGATTTACAGAAAGAGAGAAGGTGTGGTGAGAGAGTTACAGAAAGAGAGAAGGTGGGGGAGAGAGTTACAGAAAGAGAGAAGGTGGGGAGAGAGTTAGAGAAAGAGAGAAGGTGGGAGAGAGAGGTACAGAAAGAGAGAAGGTTGGGAGAGAGAGTTACAGAAAGAGAGAAGGTCTGGATAGAGAGTTACAGAAAGAGAGAAGGTGGGAGAGAGTTACAGAAAGAGAGAAGGTGGGGAGAGTTACAGAAAGAGAGAAGGTGGGGAGAGAGAGTTACAGAAAGAGGGAAGGTGGGGAGAGAGTACAGAAAGAGAGAAGGTGGGGAGAGAGTTACAGAAAGAGAGAAGGTGGGGAGAGAAGGAAAGGGGGAGAGAGAGTTACAGAAAGAGAGAAGGTGGAGGAGAGAGGTGGGGAGAGAGTTACAGAAAGAGAAGGTGGGAGAGAGTTACAGAAAGAGAGAAGGTGGGGAGATCATTACAGAAAGAGAAGGTGGGGTGAGATAGTTACAGAAAGAGAGATGGTGGGGAGAGTTACAGTAACAGAAGAGAGAGAAGTCTGGATAGAGAGTTGCAGAAAGAGAGAGGTTTGGGAGAAAGAGTAACAGAAAGAAGAAGGTCTGGATAGAGAGTTGCAGAAAGAAGGTGGGAGAGAGTTACAGAAAGAGAAGTGGGAGAGAGTTACAGAAAGAGAGAAGGTGGGGAGAGAGAGTTACAGAAAGAGAGAAGGTGGGAGAGAGTTACAGAAAGAGAGAAGGTGGGGAGAGAATTACAGAAAGAGAGAATTTGGGGAGAGAGTTACAGAAAGAGAGAAGGTGGGGGAGAGAATTACAGAAGAGAGAAGGTGGGGAGAGAATTACAGAAAGAGAGAAGGTGGGGAGAGAATTACAGAAAGAGGTCTGGATGGGGGTGGGAGAGAATTACAGAAAGAGAGAAGGTGGGGTGAGAGAGTTACAGAAAGAGAGAGAGGTGGGGAGAGTTACAGAAAGAGAGAAGGTGGGGAGAGAGTTAGAGAAAGAGAGAAGGTGGGAGAGAGAGGTACAGAAAGAGAGGTTGGGAGAGAGAGTTACAGAAAGAAGAAGGTCTGGATAGAGAGTTGCAGAAAGATAGAAGGTGGGAGAGAGTTACAGAAAGAGAAATGTGGGGAGAGATCATTACAGAAAGAGAGAAGGTGGGGTGAGATAGTTACAGAAAGAGAGAAGGTGGGGAGAGAGTTACAGAAAGAGAGGTGGGGAGAGAGTTAGAGAAGAGAGAAGGTGGGGAGAGAGAGTTACAGAAAGAGAAAGTTTGGGAGAGAGAGTTACAGAAGAGAAGGTCTGGATAGAGAGTTGCAGAAAGAGAGAAGGTGGGAAAGTGTTACAGAAAGAGAGAAAGGTGGGGAGAGGTACAGAAAGA
Organism: Oncorhynchus masou masou; assembly: GCF_036934945.1. Lineage (NCBI taxonomy): Eukaryota > Metazoa > Chordata > Actinopteri > Salmoniformes > Salmonidae > Oncorhynchus > Oncorhynchus masou. The sequence continues at coordinate 5,934 of NW_027013644.1, read as the reverse complement.
GAGAGTTTGGGAGAGAGAGTTACAGAAAGAGAAGGTCTGGATAGAGAGTTACAGAAAGAGAGAAGGTGGGGAAAGAGTTACAGAAAGAGAGAAGGTGGGAGAGTTACAGAAAGAGAGAAGGTGGGGAGAGAATTACAGAAAGAGAGAAGGTGGGAGAGAATTACAGAAAGAGAGAAGGTGGGGAGAGAGAGTTACAGAAAGAGAGAAGGTGGGGTGAGAGAGTTACAGAAAGAGAGGTGGGAGAGAGTTATAGGGGGAGGGTGAGAGTTACAGAAAGAGAAGGTGGGAGAAAGTTACAGAAAGAAGGTGGGGAGAGAGAGTTACAGAAGAGAAGGTGGGGAGAGAGTTACAGAAGAAGGTGGGGAGAGGGTTACAGAAAGAGAGAATGTGGGAGAGAGAGTTACAGAACGAGAGAAGGTGGGAGAGAGTTACAGAAAGAGAAGAATGTGGGGAGAGAGTTACAGAAAGAGAAGGTCTGAGAAGGTGGGGGCAGAGAGTTACAGAAAGAGAGACGGTGGGCAGAGAGAGTTACAGAAAGAGAGAAGGTGGGGAGAGAGTTACAGAAAGAGAGAAGGTGGGGAGACAGAGTTACAGAAGAGGTTGGGAGTTACAGAAAGAGATTGTGGGGAGAGAGTTACAGAAAGAGAGAAGGTGGGGAGAGAATTACAGAAAGAGAGAAGGTGGGGAGAGAATTACAGAAAGAGAAAGGTGGGAAAGAGAATTACAGAAAGAAAGAAGGTGGGGTGAGATAGTTACAGAAAGAGAGAAGGTGGGGTTGAGAGTTACAGAAAGAGAGAAGGTGGGAGAGAGAGTTAGAGAAAGAGAGAAGGTGGGGAGAGAGGTACAGAAAGAGAAGGTTGGGAGAGAGAGTTACAGAAAGAGAGAAGGTCTGGATAGAGAGTTGCAGAAGGAGAGAAGGTGGGAGAGAGTTACAGAAAGAGAGAAGGTGGGGACAGAAGAGAGAAGGTGGGGGAAGAGTTACAGAAAGAAGGTGGGGAGAGAGAGTTACAGAAAGAGAGAAGGTGGGGAGAGTTACAGAAAGAGTTAGAGAACAGAAGAGAAGGTGGGGAGAGAGTTACAGAAAGAGAGAAGGTGGGAGAGAGTTACAGAAAGAGTTACAGAAAGAGAGAAAGGTCTGGATAGAGAGTTACAGAAAGAGAAGGTGGGAGAGTTACAGAAAGAGAGAAGGTGGGGAGAGAGAGTTACAGAATGAGAGAAGGTGGGGAGAGAGAGTTACAGAAAGAAGGTGGGGATAGAGAGTTACAGAAAGAGGGAGAAGAAAGGTGGGGGAGAGAGTTACAGAAAGAGAGAATGTGGGGAGATCATTACAGAAAGAGAGAGTAGGTGGGGGTGAGATAGTTACAGAAAGAGAAGGTGGGGAGAGAGTTACAGAAAGAGAGAAGTGGGAGAGAGAGTTACAGAAGAGAGGTGGGAGAAGTTACAGGTTGGGGAGAGAGAGTTACAGAAAGAGAGAAGGTCTGAATAGAGAGTTGCAGAAAGAGAGAAGGTGGGAGAGAGGGGAGGTGAGATAGTTACAGAAAGAGAGAAGGTGGGGGAGAGACTTACAGGAAAGAGAGAAGGTGGAGAGAGAGAGTTACAGAAAGAGAGAAGGTGGGGGAGAGAATTACAGAAAGAGAGAAGGTAAGGAAGGTGGGAGAGAGTTACAGAAAGAGAGAAGGTGGGGAGAGAATTACAGAAAGAGAGAAGGTGGGGGTGAGAGAGTTACAGAAAGAGAGAAGGTGGGGGAGAGAGTTACAGAAAGAGAGAAGGTGGGGAGAGAGAGTTACAGAAAGAGAGAAGGTGGGGAGAGGGTTACAGAAAGAGAGAATGTGGGGAGAGAGAGTTACAGAACGAGAGAAGGTGGGAGAGAGAGTTACAGAAAGAGAGAATGTGGGGAGAGAGAGAGTTACAGAAAGAGAGAAGGTGGGGGCAGAGGGTTACAGAAAGAGAGAAGGTGGGGGTGAGAGAGTTACAGAAAGAGAGAAGGTGGGGAGAGAGTTACAGAAAGAGAGAGAAGGTGGGGAGAGACAGAAGAGTTTACAGAAAGAGAGAAGGGATGGGGAAGAGAGTTACAGAAAGAGAGAAGGTGGGGAGAGAATTACAGAAAGAGAGAAGGTGGGGAGAGAATTACAGAAAGAGAGAAGGTGGGGAGAGAATTACAGAAAGAAAGAAGGTCGGGTGAGATAGTTACAGAAAGAGAGAAGGTGGGGTTGAGAGTTACAGAAAGAGAGAAGGTGGGGAGAGAGTTAGAGAAAGAGAGAAGGTGGGGAGAGAGAGGTACAGAAAGAGAGAAGGTTGGGAGAGAGAGTTACAGAAAGAGAGAAGGTCTGGATAGAGAGTTGCAGAAGGAGAGAAGGTGGGAGAGAGTTACAGAAAGAGAGAAGGTGGGGAGAGAGAGTTACAGAAAGAGAGAAGGTGGGGAGAGAGAGTTACAGAAAAAGAGAAGGTGGGGAGACAGAGTTACAGAAAGAGAGAAGGTGGGGAGAGAGAGTTACAGAAAGAGAGATTGTGGGGAGAGAGTTACAGAAAGAGAGAAGGTCTGGATAGAGAGTTGCAGAAAGAGAGAAGGTGGGAGAGTTACAGAAAGAGAGAAGGTGGGGAGAGAGAGTTACAGAATGAGAGAAGGTGGGGAGAGAGAGTTACAGAAAGAGAGAAGGTCTGGATAGAGAGTTGCAGAAAGAGAGAAGGTGGTGAGAGAGTTACAGAAAGAGAGAATGTGGGGAGATCATTACAGAAAGAGAGTAGGTGGGGTGAGATAGTTACAGAAAGAGAGAAGGTGGGGGAGAGAGTTACAGAAAGAGAGAAGGTGGGGAGAGAGAGGTACAGAAAGAGAGAAGGTTGGGAGAGAGAGTTACAGAAAGAGAGAAGGTCTGAATAGAGAGTTGCAGAAGAGAAGGTGGGAGAGAGTTACAGAAAGAGAGAAGGTGGGGGAGAGACTTACAGGAAGAGAGAAGGTGGAGAGAGAGAGTTACAGAAAGAGAGAAGGTGGGGAGAGAGAGTTACAGAAAGAGAGAAGGTGGGGAGAGAGTTACAGAAAGAGAGATTTTGGGGAGAGAGTTACAGAAAGAGAGAAGGTGGGGAGAATTACAGAAATACGGAAGGTGGGGAGAGAATTACAGAAAGAGAGAAGGTGGGGAGAGAGAGTTACAGAAAGAGAGAAGGTTGGGAGAGAGTTACAGAAAGAGAGAGAAGGTGGGGAGGTTGGGAGAGAGTTACAGAAAGAGAGAAGGTGGGAGAGAGTTACAGAAAGAGAGAAGGTGGGGGAGAGAGTTACAGGAAGAGAGAAGGTGGGGAGAGTTAGAAAGAGAGAGGTTACAGAAAGAAAGAGAAGGTGGGGGAGAGAATTACAGAAAGAGAGAAGGTGGGGAGAGAGTTACAGAAAGAGAGCAGGTGGGGAGAGAGTTACAGAAAGAGAGGTGGGGAGAGAGTTACAGAAAGAGAGAAGGTGGGAGAGAGTTACAGGAAGAGAGAATGTGGGAGAGAGTTACGGAAAGAGAGGTGGGGGAGAGGGTTACAGAAAGAGAGATTATGTGGGGAGAGAGAGTTACAGAAAGAGAGAAGGTGGGAGAGAGTTACAGAAAGAGAGAATGTGGGGAGAGAGAGTTACAGAAAGAGAGAAGGTGGGGGAGAGATGTACAGAAAGAGAGAAGGTCTGGATAGAGAGTTACAGAAAGAAGGTCTGGATGAGAGTTGCAGAAAGAAGGTTTAGAGAATTACAGAAAGAGAGAAGATGGGGAGAGAGAGTTACAGAAAGAGAAGGTGGGGAGAGAGTTACAGAAAGAGAAGGTGCGGAGAGAGTTATAGAAGAGAAGGTGGGGAGAGAGTTACAGAAAGAGAGAAGGTGGGGGAGAGTTACAGAAAGAAGGTGGGAGAGAGTTACAGAAGAGAAGGTGGGGAGAGAGTTACAGAAAGAGAGAGAGAATATTTGTTGATGACACTTTTGTCCTGGAATGATCCATTTTCCAGGTTTCTGATTCCACATCCACATTACTGGTACCAGAATCAATGTTTCGAATCAGTCTGAAATAAGGAGTCACTATCTGCTGCCTAGAAGCTGCATGATCACAAAGCTTTGACCTCAGTGACGACACAATCTCCAATCCTTACCAAACTATGAAACATCTCTGTCAGGCAATGCAGTAGTGAGATAAGGAAAAAGTGAGAACAACAGTGACAGTGTTTTGAATGGGGAAGTGGGACTCCAAAAGAAATGCTTCAGTTCGAGTCTGAGGCCATTTTACTGTAGCAGTACCTGCTTTGAATATAATCCTTTTGAAGGGGATTATTTACACAGAAACACACACACACACACACACACACACACACACACACACACACACACACACATGAACGTTTATTTGACTTGGTAGAGAGAAAGACAACCCTGACTATCTCCAGACAGACAGTAAGTGGATGTGGAGGAGGTCAGAACTGATTGATAAATAGACTGTGTCACTGGGGAACACAAGACAACACAGAGAACACTTGGCAGTGTGGGAATGCTGGACTGTCTGAAGATAAGGTGGTAGCATTGTGCTTCTGGTGAGGAGGTATGTATAGGACCAGGAACATCTCTCCGTTGAAGCCTGTCACTCCTCTTCTCTCCTCAATGAGATAGATAGGGATGTGATGTGGACACCCACTGCCTGGGTGCTGGTCCTGTGGGGAGAGGTAGAGGATAGGGGGTGTCAGAGACAGAGGAGGCTGGGAGGGGAGGTGTCAGGCCTGGGCAAAGAGGAGTCCGTTCGCTGCACTAATTGAGCTACTGATTTGGGGCCATCGTGGGGCCATCGGTCACAGGGTCAACTCAGCTCAACACACGTTAGTCCCTCACCATCTCACTAAGGATGGCAGATTACAGAGGAGGAGTAAAGAGGAGGAGATAGATAGTGGTGGTGATGATAAAGAAGAGAAGAAAAACTAAAGAGAGAGAGAGAGGGGGGTGTAGAGAGAGGAGAGAAACATAGCGAGAGTGGTGGAGAGAGAGTGGGAGAGAGAAGAGAGAAACAGAGAGAGAGTGGGGGAGAGAGAGGGGGAGAGAGAGGAGAGAACAGAGAGAGAGAGTGGTGGAGAGAGAGGAGAGAAACAGAGAGAGAGAGTGGTGGAGAAAGAGGAGAGAAACAGAGAGAGTGGTGGAGAGAGAGGAGAGAAACAGAGAGAGAGTGGTGGAGAGAGGGGGGGGAGAGAGAAGAGAAACAGAGAGAGAGTGGTGGAGAGATGAGAGAAACAGAGAGAGAGTGGTGGAGAGAGGAGAAACAGAGAGAGTGGTGGAGAGAGGGGAGAGAAACAGAGAGAGTGGTGGAGAGAGAGAGGGGAGAGAGGAGAGAAACAGAGAGAGTGGTGGAGAGAGGGGAGAGGAGAGAAAGAGAGGGGTGGAGAAAAAAGAAAACAGAGAGGGGAGAGAGGAGAGAAACAGAGAGAGAGTGGTGGAGAGAGGGGGAGAGATGAGAGAAAAAAGAGGGGTGGAGAGAGAGGATAGGAACAGAGAGAGAGTGGTGGAGAGAGGTTGAGAGAGGAGAGAGAAAGAGAGAGAGAGTGGTGGAGACAGAGGAGTGAAAGAGAGAGAGTGGTGGAGAGAGAGGGGGAGAGGAGAGAAAGAGAGGGTGGGAGAGAGGAGAGAAACAAGAGAGAGAGTGGTGGAGAGAGGAGAGAAAGAGAGGGTGGAGAGAGGGGGGGAGAGGAGAGAAAAGAGAGAAAACCGTGGAGAGAGGAGAGAAATAGAGAGGAGAGAAAGAAAGAGGGGTTGAGAGAGGAAGAAAAAACAGAAAGTGGTGGAGAGAGGGGGGGAGAGCAGAGAAGAGAAACAGAGAGAGGGTGGAGAGAAACAGAGAGGGGGAGAGAGAATCGAAAACAGAGAGAGTGGTGGAGAGATGAGAGAAACAGAGAGAGAGTGGTGGAGAGAGACCAGAGAAAAGAGAGAGAGTGGTGGAGAGA
>NW_027013643.1:0-15622 GCF_036934945.1 Oncorhynchus masou masou | reverse complement strand
TCGCCCAGTCATTGATACTGACAGCCCCACCTTTCTCCATCTAAGAGAGGGATATGAGAGAGGTCGCCCAGTCATTGATACTGACAGCCCCACCTTTCTCCATCTAAGAGAGGGATATGAGAGAGGTCGCCCAGTCATTGATACTGACAGCCCCACCTTTCTCCATCTAAGAGAGGGATATGAGAGAGGTCACCCAGTCATTGATACTGACAGCCCCACCTTTCTCCATCTAAGAGAGGGATATGAGAGAGGTCGCCCAGTCATTGATACTGACAGCCCCACCTTTCTCCATCTAAGAGAGGGATATGAGAGAGGTCACCCAGTCATTGATACTGACAGCCCCACCTTTCTCCATCTAAGAGAGGGATATGAGAGGTCGCCCAGTCATTGATACTGACAGCCCCACCTTTCTCCATCTAAGAGAGGGATATGAGAGAGGTCGCCCAGTCATTGATACTGACAGCCCCACCTTCCTCCATCTAAGAGAGGGATGAGAGAGGTCGCCCAGTCATTGATACTGACAGCCCCACCTTTCTCCATCTAAGAGAGGGATATGAGAGAGGTCGCCCAGTCATTGATACTGACAGCCCCACCTTTCTCCATCTAAGAGAGGGATATGAGAGAGGTCGCCCAGTCATTGATACTGACAGCCCCACCTTTCTCCATCTAAGAGAGGGATATGAGAGAGGTCGCCCAGTCATTATGATAGACAGCCCCACCTTTCTCCATCTAAGAGAGGGATATGAGAGAGGTCGCCCAGTCATTGATACTGACAGCCCCACCTTTCTCCATCTAAGAGAGGGATATGAGAGAGGTCACCCAGTCATTGATACTGACAGCCCCACCTTCCTCCATCTAAGCGAGCAGGGTGCAGGCAGAGGGCCCGGTCTTCTGCGTCCCAAATGGCGGCCTACTCCCTTCCTAGTGTGTGCAACTTTTGACCAGGGCCCATGGGTGCCCTGGTGAAAAGTAGTGCTCCACATAGGGTGTAGGGTGCCATTTGGGCTGCAAGCCAGTGAAGCAGTGTGTTCTCTCTGTCCCCTCCCCCGGCTGTGTGTGGACCGCTCATTTCCATGTGTGAATAGATATGGCTGCTTAGCGCCGGGCAGCCAACGCAGGCCCCTGATAGCGCTGAGAAGTGGGAGGTCCTACTACACATCAGCGGGCTTTGAGGCTCAGTAATGATGAACACTGCAAACTGAGTCCCGGCTGGAGAGACTCGCAAAACTCCCCAGGCTAACACACACACACACACACACACACACACTGACAAGCGTGCCACACAGACATAGGTAAAAGGACACACACACACACACACACACTGACAAGCGTGCCACACAGACATAGGTAAAAGGACACACACGCGCAAGGACTCTCACAACCGCATACACACGCTTCCTTTTCCACACACAGACAGATCCCACTCCAACACACACCTGAACTAACATAGCCAATTCCTCTTTCAAATATGTAATATGCACATAAATTCCCACCCAAACCCCACCCCTCCCCTTTTCCAAGACACACACACTTCTTTCTCTAGTTTCTCCTTAAGACTCTAGAGAGTCCTGGCTAGTTACTCTGTAACCGGGTGGCTCGTTTCCCATATTCCTCCTGACAGACACACAGGGGAAACCCTCCGACTCTTTGCTCTGGGGCCTTTACTTGGCCAAGTGGAGTAGTGTGTGAAGACTATTGTCACGCCTGTGAGGGGTTACTATGGGACCAGTACTGGGGCCAGAGGGAGGACATGGACACTGCAGGTTACTACCACTACACCACAACTACTCACATGACTGGGGGCTGTAATGGAGTCAGGGAGAGTCCTAAATGGCACCCTGTTCCCTATGGGCCCTGGTCAAAACTGTTGCGTTATAGAGAGCATAGGGTGCATTCTTGGAATGCAGATTTTTATCTGTCTCGGGATATCCTACATTCAAGTCTAGCCTTAAAGGTTCCTTTCTACTGGCTTACCTTCCTGTAGACGTGTGTGGAGGGGACTCTGGGCTGAGCTCTCTGTCTTCTAGAGAGAGAAGGAGAGGAAGTGGTAGAGGGAGCAGGAGAGAGAAGGAGAGGAAGTGGTAGAGGGAGCAGGAGAGAGGAGAGGAAGTGGTAGAGGGAGCAGGAGAGAGAAGGAGAGGAAGTGGTAGAGGGAGCATGAGAGAGAAGGAGTGGAAGTGGTAGAGGGAGCATGAGAGAGAAGGAGAGGAAGTGGTACAGGGAGCATGAGAGTGAAGGAGAGGAAGTGGTAGATGGAGCATGAGAGTGAAGGAGAGGAAGTGGTAGAGGGAGCATGAGAGTGAAGGGAGAGGAAGTGGTAGATGGAGCATGAGAGTGAAGGAGAGGTAGAGGAGCATGACAGAGAAGGAGAGGAAGTGGTAGATGGAGCATGAGAGGAAGGAGAGGTAGAGGAGCATGACAGAGAAGGAGAGGAAGTGGTAGAGGGAGCATGAGAGAGAAGGAGAGGAAGTGGGTAGAGGGGAGGTAAAGAAGCTCTGGCGTCGTGCTAATGAGCGCAGGCAAGAAGTGGGGTATTTGGTGCAACAAACACACACACACACAAATCTCACACGTACTCTCTCTTTACACACACACACACACACACACACACACACACTGCAGCTGAGTGCTCCAGAAAGAGAGGAAATTAACCACACACTTCAAAAAGACGAATCCCTTGGAGGCACTGCACCTAACTGACAACGGCAGAAAATGTAAATGAGAGGAGAGAGGGGGGAGGGGGGAGAAGTGTGATAGGGGGAGAGGGAGAAGTGTGATGGGGGGGAGAGGGAGAAGTGTGATGGAGAGGGAGAAGTGTGATGGGGGGAAAGAGGGAGTAGGAGAGAGGGGGGAAAGAGGGAGTAGTGAGAGGGGGGAAAGAGGGAGTAGTGAGAGGGGGGGAAAGAGGGAGTAGTGAGAGGGGGAAAGAGGGAGTAGTGAGAGGGGGGAAAGAGGAGTAGTGAGAGGGGGGAAAGAGGGAGACAGTGAGAGGGGGAAAGGGGAGAGGAGAGGGGGGGAGAGGGAGAAGTGTGATGGGGGAAGAGGGAGAAGTGTGATGGGGGGAAGAGGGAGAAGTGTGGATAGGGGGGAGAGAGGGAGAAGTGCGATAGGGGGGAAAGAGGGAGTAGTGAGAGGGGGGGAAAGAGGGAGAAGTGCGATATGGGGGAGAGGGAGAAGTGTGATAGGGGGGAGAGGGAGAAGTGTGATAGGGGAAAGAGGGAGAAGTGTGATAGGGGGAAAGAGGAGTAGTGAGAGAGGGGGAAATAGGGAGAAGTGGGAAATAGGGAAAAGTGAGGGGGGGAAATAGGGAAAAGGGAGGGGGAAAGAGGGAGCAGAGAGAGGGGGAAAGAGGGAGAAGTGCTAGGAGGGGGGAAATAGGAAAAGTAGAGGGGGAAAGAGGGAGTAGTGAGAGGGGGAAAGAGGGAGTAGTGGAGAGGGGGAAAGAGGGAGTAGGGAGAGGGGGAAAGAGGGGAGAAGTGAGAGGGGGAAAGAGGGAGTAGTGAGAGGGGGGAAAGAGGGAGTAGTGAGAGGGGGGAAAGAGGGAGTAGTGAGAGGGGGAAAGAGGAGAAGTGAGAGGGGGAAAGAGGGAGTAGTGAGAGAGGGGGAAAGAGGGAGAGAGAGAGGGGGGAAAGAGGGAGAGGGGGAGGGGGAGAGGGGGAAGAGGGAGCAGTGAGAGGGAGGAAAGAGGGAGTAGTGAGAGGGGGGAGGGAGAGGGAGAAGAGAGGGGGAGGAGGGGAGAAGTGAGAGGGGGGAAAGAGGGAGTAGTGAGAGGGGGAAAGAGGGAGTAGTGAGAGGGGGGGAAAGAGGGAGTAGTGAGAGGGGGAAAGAGGGAGAAGTGAGAGGGGGAAAGAGGGAGTAGTGAGAGGGGGGAGGAGAGGGAGAAGTGAGAGGGGGGAAAGAGGGAGTAGTGAGAGGGGGAAAGAGGGAGTAGTGATAGGGGGAAAGAGGGAGTAGTGAGAGGGGGGAAAGAGGGAGTAGTGAGAGGGGGGAAGAGGGAGTAGTGAGAGAGGGGGGAAATAGGGAGTAGTGAGAGGGGGGAAATAGGGAAAAGTGCGAGAGGGGGGAAAGAGGGAGTAGTGAGAGGGGGAAAGAGGGAGTAGTGAGAGGGGGAAAGAGGGAGTAGTGAGAGGGGGAAAGAGGGAGTAGTGAGAGGGGGAAAGAGGGAGTAGTGAGAGGGGGAAAGAGGGAGTAGTGAGAGGGGGAAAGAGGGAGTAGTGAGAGGGGGGAGGAGAGGGAGAAGAGAGGGGGAAAGAGGAGTAGTGAGAGGGGGAAAGAGGGAGTAGTGAGAGGGGGTGAGAGAGAGGGGGGGAAAGAGGGAGTAGTGAGAGGGGGAAAAGAGGGGGTAGTGAGGGGGGGAAGAGGGAGTAGTGAGAGGGGGGAAAGAGGGAGTAGTGAGAGGGGGAAAGAGGGAGTAGTGAGAGGGGGAAAGAGGGAGTAGTGAGAGGGGGGAGGAGAGGGGAGAAGGAGAGGGGGGGAGAGGGAGCGATGAGAGGGTGAGGGGGAGCAGTGAGAGGGGAAGAGGGAGAAGTGTGAGGGGGAAGAGGGAGAAGTGTGAGGGGGAGAGGGAGGGAGTGTGAGGGGGAGCGAGGGAGAAGTGCGGAGGGGGAAAGAGGAGAAGTGCGAGAGGGGGAAAAGAGGGAGTAGTGAGAGGGGGAAAAAGAGGGAGTAGTGAGAGGGGGAAAGAGGGAGTAGTGAGAGGGGGGAGGAGAGGAGAGCGTGAGAGGGGGAAAGAGGGAGTAGTGAGAGGGGGAAAGAGGGAGTAGTGAGAGGGGGGAAAAAGGGAGTAGTGAGAGGGGGAAGAGGAGTAGTGAGAGGGGGAAAGAGGGGTAGTGAAAAAGAGGGGGGGGGTAGTGAGAGGGGGAAGAGGGAGAAGTGGAGAAAGAGGGAGTAGTGAGGGGAGGAGGGGGAGAGTGAGAGGGGAAAGGAGTAGTGAGAGGGGGGAGAAAGAGGGGTAGTGAGGGGAAAGAGGGAGTAGTGAGAGGGGGAAAGAGGGAGTAGTGAGAGGGGGGGAAAAGAGGGAGTAGTGAGAGGGGGAAAGAGGGAGTAGTGAGAGGGGGGAGGAGAGGGAGAAGTGAGAGGGGGAAAGAGGGAGAAGTGAGAGAGGGGGGAAAGAGGGAGTAGTGAGAGGGGGAAAGAGGGAGTAGTGAGAGGGGGAAAGAGGGGAGTAGTGAGAGGGGGAAAGAGGGAGTAGTGAGAGGGGGAAAGAGGGAGTAGTGAGAGGGGGAAAGAGGGAGTAGTGAGAGGAGAGGGAGAAGTGAGAGGGGGGAGGCGTGAGAGGGGTGAGGGGGAGCAGTGAGAGGGGGGAAGAGGGAGAAGTGTGAGGGGGGAAGAGGAGAAGTGTGAGGGGGGGAGAGGGAGAAGTGTGAGGGGGAGAGGGAGAAGTGCGATAGGGGGAACAGGGAGAAGTGCGAGGGGAGGGGGAAAGAGGGAGGAGTAGCGAGAGGGGGAAAAGAGGGAGAAGTGAGAGGGGGAAAGAGGGAGTAGTGAGAGGGGGGAAGAGGGAGTAGTGAGAGGGGGAAAGAGGGAGTAGTGAGAGGGGAAAAGAGGGAGTAGTGAGAGGGGGAAAGAGGGAGAAGTGAGAGGGGGAAAAGGGAGTAGTGAGAGGGAGAGAGGAGTGAGATGGGGAAAGAGGGAGTAGTGAGATGGGGGAAAGAGAGGGGGAGTAGTGAGAGGGGGAAAGAGGGAGTAGTGAGAGGGGGAAAAAGGGAGTAGTGAGAGGGGGGAAAGAGGGAGTAGTGAGAGGGGGGGAGAGGGAGAAGTGAGAGAGGGGGGAAAAGAGGGAGTAGTGAGAGGGGGGGAGAGGGAGAAGAGAGAGGGGGGAAAGAGGGGGAGTAGTGAGAGGGGGAAAGAGGGAGTAGTGAGAGGGAAAAGGGGGAGTAGTGAGAGGGGGGAAAGAGGGAGTAGTGAGAGGGGGAAAGAGGGAGAAGTGAGAGGGGGAAAGAGGGAGTAGTGAGAGGGGGGGAGGAGAGGGAGTGAGATGGGGGAAAGAGGGAGTAGTGAGATGGGGGAAAGAGGGAGTAGTGAGAGGGGGAAAGAGGGAGTAGTGAGAGGGGGAAAGAGGGAGTAGTGAGAGGGGAAAGAGGGAGTAGTGAGAGGGGGGGAGAGGGAGAAGTGAGAGGGGGGAAAGAGGGAGTAGTGAGAGGGGGAGGAGAGGGAGAAGTGAGAGGGGGGAAAGAGGGAGTAGTGAGAGGGGGAAAGAGGGAGTAGTGAGAGGGGGAAAGAGGGAGTAGTGAGAGGGGGAAAGAGGGAGTAGTGAGAGGGGGAAAGAGGGGAGTAGTGAGAGGGGGAAAGAGGGAGTAGTGAGAGGGGGGAAAGAGGGAGAAGTGAGAGGGGGAAAGAGGGAGTAGTGAGAGAGGGGGAAAGAGGGAGAAGTGAGAGGGGGGAAAGAGGGAGTAGTGAGAGGGGGGGAAAGAGGGAGTAGTGAGAGGGGGGAAAAGAGGGAGTAGTGAGAGGGGGGGAAAGAGGGAGTAGTGAGAGGGGGAAAGAGGGAGTAGTGAGAGGGGGAAAGAGGGAGTAGTGAGAGGGGGAAAAGAGGGAGTAGTGAGAGGGGGAGAGGGAGAAGTGTGAGGGGGAAAGAGGGAGTAGTGAGAGGGGGAAAGAGGGAGTAGTGAGAGGGGAAAGAGGGAGTAGTGAGAGGGGAAAGAGGGAGTAGTGAGAGGGGGAAAGAGGGAGTAGTGAGAGGGGGGAAAGAGGGAGACGTGAGAGGGGGAGAGGGAGAAGTGAGAGAGGGGAAAGAGGGAGTAAGTGAGAGGGGGAAAGAGGGAGTAGTGAGAGGGGGGAAAGAGGGAGTAGTGAGAGGGGGAAAGAGGGAGAAGTGAGAGGGGAAAAGAGGGAGTAGTGAGAGGGGGAAAGAGGGAGTAGTGAGAGGGGGAAAGAGGGAGTAGTGAGAGGGGGAAAGAGGGAGTAGTGAGAGGGGGAAAGAGGGAGTAGTGAGAGGGGGAGAGGAGAAGTGTGAGGGGGGAAGAGGAGAAGTGTAGGGGAGGAGGAAGTGCGATGGGGGAAAGAGGGAGTAGTGAGAGGAGGGGGAGTAGTGTGATATGGGGAGAGGGAGTAGTGTGAGGGGGAAAGGGAGAAGTGTGAGGGGAGAGGGAGAAGTGTGAGGGGGAGAGGGAGAAGTGTGATAGGGGGGGGGGAGAAGTGTGATAGGGGGGAGGGGAGAAGTGTGATAGGGGGGGAGGGGGAGAAGTGTGATAGGGGGAGGGGGGAGAAGTGTGATAGGGGAGAGGGAGAAGTGTGATAGGGGGAGGGGGAGAAGTGTGATAGGGGGAGGGGGAGAAGTGAGAGGGGGAAAGAGGGAGAAGTGAGAGGGGGAAAGAGGGAGTAGTGAGAGGGAGTAGTGAGAGGGAGGAAAGAGGGAGAAGTGAGAGGGGGAAAGAGGGAGTAGTGAGAGGGGGAAAGAGGAGAAGTGAGAGGGGGGAAATAGGGAAAAGTGAGAGGGAGGAAAGAGGGAGAAGTGAGAGGGAGGAAAGAGGGAGAAGTGAGAGGGGAGGAAAGAGGGAGAAGTGAGAGGGGGAAAGAGGGAGAAGTGAGAGGGGGAAAGAGGGAGAAGTGAGAGGGGGAAAAGAGGGAGAAGTGAGAGGGGGAAAGAGGGAGAAGTGAGAGGGGGAAAGAGGGAGAAGTGAGAGGGGGGAAAGAGGGAGTAGTGAGAGGGGGAAAGAGGGAGAAGTGAGAGGGGGAAAGAGGGAGAAGTGAGAGGGGGAAAGAGGGGAGTAGTGAGAGGGGGGAAGGAGGGAAAAGTGAGAGAGGGGGGAAAGAGGGAAAAGTGAAGAGAGGGGTGAAAGAGGGAGTAGTGAGAGGGGGAAAGAGGGAGAGTGAGAGAGGGGAAAGAGGGAGAGTGAGAGGGGGGGGGGGGAAGAGGGAGTAGTGAGAGGGGGAAAGAGGGAAAGTGGGAGAAGTGTGAGGGGGAGAAAAGAGGGAGAGGTGAGAGGGGGAGAGGGAGAAGTGAGAAGGAGGGAGAAGTGTGATGGGGGGAGGGAAAAGTAGAAGTGAGAGAGGGGGGGAAAGAGAAAAAACAACCTATCTGACTACAACGTTTCCAAATGTCTCTTCAAGTTTGGTCCGTTGCAGAAAATGAGTTTTTTCTTCTTCTTTCCGACAGCACACATCACTCATACATATGACCTTCTATCCTACACACACTTACCAGCTGTGTTCAGGCACGCACACACCCACACAACAGGTTTGTTGAAAACAATATGGACACATGTATACACACACACACACCCAGGGTATCCTCAGTGTGAAACACAACCCTCCGGGAAGACACAGTGAGGTACCTCTCAGCCCCCATGCATGTCCTGCTCCTCCATCAAGAGGAAGCGTGATGGAGGAGACCCTCAGTGCCCCCACAACTCGGCCTCTATTATAACCAGCATGAGAGGAAGTCGGGCGTGCACACCATCCGCTCCACTGTTGGTCTAAGCAGCGGGAGCGTATTAAAACATGTCCCCCAACAAGAAGTGTGAAAGGGGGGACGACCAACCCAACCGCACAGCTAGTGGGACGGTTCCTCAGCGGTGTGCTCTCCCTCTGTGTTATGTGTGTCTCTGTGTATGTCCAAAAAAGAGATGCTGGTGCAGATGTACAGTACCAGTCAACAGTTTTGACACATCTACTTGTTCAAGGGTTTGTCTTTGTTTTCTGCGTTGTGGAATAATAGTGACATATGGAACCATGTAGTAACCAACAACAACAAATGTGAAACAAATCAAAATATATGTTATATTTTAGATTCTTCAAAGTCGCCACCTTTTGCCTTGATGACAGCTTTGCACACTCTTGGCATTCTCTCAACCAGCTTCATGAGGTCGTCGCCTGGAATGCATTTCAATTAACAGGTGTGCCTTGTTAAATAGTGGAGTTTCTTTCCTTCTTACTAATGGGGAATTTGTTTTGTGTATTTAATTTCCTCTACATCATTGTATGACTCCTTTGAGCCAGTTAGTTGTGTTGTAACAAGGTAGGGGTGGTATACAGAAGATAGACATATTTGGTAAAATACCAAATCCACATTATGGCAAGAACAACTCATATCAGCAAAGAGAAACAACAGTCCATCATTACTTTAAGACATGAAGGCCAGTCAATGTGGAAAATTTCAAGAACTTTGAAAGTTTCTTCAAGTGCAGTCGCAAAAACCATCAAGCGCTATGTTGAAACTGGCTCTCATGAGGACCACCACAGGAAAGGAAGACCCAGAGTTACCTCTGCTGCAGAGGATCAGTTCATTAGAGTTACCTCTGCTGCAGAGGATCAGTTCATTAGAGTTACCTCTGCTGCAGAGGATCAGTTCATTAGAGTTACCTCTGCTGCAGAGGATCAGTTCATTAGAGTTACCTCTGCTGCAGAGGATCAGTTCATTAGAGTTACCTCTGCTGCAGAGGATCAGTTCATTAGAGTTACCTCTGCTGCAGAGGATCAGTTCAGTAGAGTTCCCTCTGCTGCAGAGGATCAGTTCATTAGAGTTACCTCTGCTGCAGAGGATCAGTTCATTAGAGTTACCTCTGCTGCAGAGGATCAGTTCATTAGAGTTACCTCTGCTGCAGAGGATCAGTTCATTAGAGTTACCTCTGCTGCAGAGGATCAGTTCATTAGAGTTACCTCTGCTGCAGAGGATCAGTTCATTAGAGTTACCTCTGCTGCAGAGGATCAGTTCATTAGAGTTCCCTCTGCTGCAGAGGATCAGTTCATTAGAGTTACCTCTGCTGCAGAGGATCAGTTCATTAGAGTTCCTCTGCTGCAGAGGATCAGTTCAGTAGAGTTCCCTCTGCTGCAGAGGATCAGTTCATTAGAGTTACCTCTGCTGCAGAGGATCAGTTCATTAGAGTTACCTCTGCTGCAGAGGATCAGTTCATTAGAGTTACCTCTGCTGCAGAGGATCAGTTCATTAGAGTTACCTCTGCTGCAGAGGATCAGTTCATTAGAGTTACCTCTGCTGCAGAGGATCAGTTCATTAGAGTTCCCTCTGCTGCAGAGGATCAGTTCAGTAGAGTTCCCTCTGCTGCAGAGGATCAGTTCATTAGAGTTACCTCTGCTGCAGAGGATCAGTTCATTAGAGTTACCTCTGCTGCAGAGGATCAGTTCATTAGAGTTACCTCTGCTGCAGAGGATCAGTTCATTAGAGTTACCTCTGCTGCAGAGGATCAGTTCATTAGAGTTACCTCTGCTGCAGAGGATCAGTTCATTAGAGTTACCTCTGCTGCAGAGGATCAGTTCATTAGAGTTACCTCTGCTGCAGAGGATCAGTTCATTAGAGTTACCTCTGCTGCAGAGGATCAGTTCATTAGAGTTACCTCTGCTGCAGAGGATCAGTTCATTAGAGTTACCTCTGCTGCAGAGGATCAGTTCATTAGAGTTACCTCTGCTGCAGAGGATCAGTTCATTAGAGTTACCTCTGCTGCAGAGGATCAGTTCATTAGAGTTACCTCTGCTGCAGAGGATCAGTTCATTAGAGTTACCTCTGCTGCAGAGGATCAGTTCATTAGAGTTACCTCTGCTGCAGAGGATCAGTTCATTAGAGTTACCTCTGCTGCAGAGGATCAGTTCATTAGAGTTACCTCTGCTGCAGAGGATCAGTTCATTAGAGTTACCTCTGCTGCAGAGGATCAGTTCATTAGAGTTGCCTCTGCTGCAGAGGATCAGTTCATTAGAGTTACCTCTGCTGCAGAGGATCAGTTCATTAGAGTTCCCTCTGCTGCAGAGGATCAGTTCATTAGAGTTACCTCTGCTGCAGAGGATCAGTTCATTAGAGTTACCTCTGCTGCAGAGGATCAGTTCATTAGAGTTACCTCTGCTGCAGAGGATCAGTTCATTAGAGTTACCTCTGCTGCAGAGGATCAGTTCATTAGAGTTCCCTCTGCTGCAGAGGATCAGTTCATTAGAGTTACCTCTGCTGCAGAGGATCAGTTCATTAGAGTTACCTCTGCTGCAGAGGATCAGTTCATTAGAGTTACCTCTGCTGCAGAGGATCAGTTCAGTAGAGTTACCTCTGCTGCAGAGGATCAGTTCATTAGAGTTACCTCTGCTGCAGAGGATCAGTTCATTAGAGTTACCTCTGCTGCAGAGGATCAGTTCATTAGAGTTGCCTCTGCTGCAGAGGATCAGTTCATTAGAGTTACCTCTGCTGCAGAGGATCAGTTCATTAGAGTTACCTCTGCTGCAGAGGATCAGTTCATTAGAGTTACCTCTGCTGCAGAGGATCAGTTCATTAGAGTTACCTCTGCTGCAGAGGATCAGTTCATTAGAGTTACCTCTGCTGCAGAGGATCAGTTCATTAGAGTTACCTCTGCTGCAGAGGATCAGTTCATTAGAGTTACCTCTGCTGCAGAGGATCAGTTCATTAGAGTTACCTCTGCTGCAGAGGATCAGTTCATTAGAGTTACCTCTGCTGCAGAGGATCAGTTCATTAGAGTTCCCTCTGCTGCAGAGGATCAGTTCATTAGAGTTACCTCTGCTGCAGAGGATCAGTTCATTAGAGTTACCTCTGCTGCAGAGGATCAGTTCATTAGAGTTCCCTCTGCTGCAGAGGATCAGTTCATTAGAGTTACCTCTGCTGCAGAGGATCAGTTCATTAGAGTTACCTCTGCTGCAGAGGATCAGTTCATTAGAGTTCCCTCTGCTGCAGAGGATCAGTTCATTAGAGTTACCTCTGCTGCAGAGGATCAGTTCATTAGAGTTACCTCTGCTGCAGAGGATCAGTTCATTAGAGTTACCTCTGCTGCAGAGGATCAGTTCATTAGAGTTACCTCTGCTGCAGAGGATCAGTTCATTAGAGTTCCCTCTGCTGCAGAGGATCAGTTCATTAGAGTTACCTCTGCTGCAGAGGATCAGTTCATTAGAGTTACCAGCCTCAGAAATCGCAGCCCAAATACATGCTTCACAGAGTTCATGTAACAGGCATCTCAACTTCAACTGTTCAGAGGAGAATGTGTTAATCAGGCCTTCATGGTCAAATTGCAGCAAAGAAACCACTACTAAAAGACACCAATAAGAAGACGACTTGCTTGGGCCAAGAAACACGAGCAGTAGTCCAGTGGAGATCTGTCCTTTTGTCTGATGAGTCCAAATTTGAGATTTTTGGTTCCAACCGCCATGTCTTTGTGAGACACAGTGGCTACTTTGAAGAATACAGTATAACATTTGTTGAACACTTTCTTTGGTTACTACATGATTCCATATGTGTTATTTCATAGTTTTGATGTCTTCACTATTATTCTACAATGTAGAAAATAGTCAAAATAAAGAAATTATTGAATGAGTAGCTGTCCAATTTTTTAACTGGTACTGTGTATTTACTGTAAGTGTGCTTGTTTCTAAGCGTATTTGTAGTTGTGAGTGTGGGTGGGTGGGTTTCCTGTGCCTCATAGTCCCCAATGACTATTTTCAAGAGCTGTGAATAGAGGATGGTGAAGGTTTTGACTGTGAGGAGTTCTTTGGTCTGAGCTTTCTGAGAAGTGGGACAGTTTCTCAGTTTGGTCATGGTTCATTTCTCTCATCACAACGATTAGTCCAGCTGGTGGGGTAAAGGTGCCATTCTGGGGTCAGATTGCTCAGTTTCTCAGTGTAAGGTTCACTCTGACTGGAGGAGAGGGGAAACTTAACCAGGAGGGAGACAATGAGCCTCAGGGTACTGTTCACTGCTTAGTACTGACCCCCAATTTAGTTTAGGATAATGAAATCAAACATTGACTGCTACATAGCCTCCTCAGTAGTTGACTGTGTTTACATTATGCAGCTGTATTTAACTGCTTCATAGCATGTGTTCCAAATGGCACCCTATTCCCTATATAGTGCACTACCTTTGACTGCAGCCCTGCAGAATATAGGGAATAGGCTGCCATTTGGGTCATTACACACGGTATGTCCCCAAGGGCGCACACACGGTATGTCCTCAGGGCGCACACGGTATGTCCCCAAGGGCACAGCCAATCCGTTTAAAAACACCGGTAGTTGATCTAGCACACGAGAAAAAATATCCTGGTCTTGACCTGCCTCTCCCTGACTTCATGCTTGGCTGGCTCCACTGCAATGTTGCTCTATTTCCTCTGCAGAGAAAACCATGAAGGGCCATAAGGGAAGACAGAACGGGGTGAAGGAGAAGGGGAAGGAGCGGCGGAATAGCAGTCCGAGAAGAAGAAAGAGGTGGAAGTCGGACAACGGCTCCCTCCTCAAACAGCTAGGTAGGTCTGACGCACCACAGAGGCTTGTGTATGCGCTGCGAGTTTCCAGTCGAGGTGGTGACGTGTATGACACCCACTCCCCCCTGAGTTGCTATCACACCTCCCCCGACTTGTCCAGGCTCGCACCATCTAGATCTGGGTGCTGATTCTACACCCTTCTTCTGAGGTGTGCACTTGCACACACTCCCTGTCATGGATTTAACAAGTGTTGGAGAGCCAATGCCTGCACCAATCCAAAGCATTCAAATCAATTACAGGGAGTGTGCAAGTGCACACTTTGGGCGAAGTGTGGTGACTCCGGATGCAGCCTAGGTCTCCTCTGTGGATACCATCTCTGGAGAATGTGTCGGTGCTGAGCGATTAGTACATTTTGAGGTTGTTTCGGTGTGATTTATAATAAAAATATCGCGTTTTTCGGTTTCGATTATTTTGGTTGAATGCTGTAACACAGAATAAAACTCGTAATAAAAGTCCCATGATGTTAGTGATGCCCATTACTGCTTATCACTTATTAACCATCATTTATACACATGCCTTTATTTCATCAAATATTTAATTTGTTATGAATATATATATATATATTTTTTTATGACTTTATTTCATCAAATATTTAATTTATGTATACATCTTTATTTTTTTGGTGGCTTTATTATTTAATTCTAAGTCATTTGATCTCATCTCTACAGAGCTGCTGCCTGGGAAAAAAACACTATTTTAGTAGTTCTTCAAAGTAAATAAGGCATACTTTTATGACTGCTTGAATACCAACTATCAATCACTAAGATCATGTATTTTCAGGTAGAGATACCTCCCGAAGCAACAGCTGGTCTCTATATCCCCTCACGATCGCATGTTCTTCTGTTTCTTGAGTAGCAGACCTAAAAGAAACAAAGCCCGGACAAGTAGATGCGCAGTGGATTGTGGTCATTGTAGTTAGTTTAGCACATAAAATGTTGTAATTATGTCAAATATTATCCTGTTGGAAACTACAACTCCTACTTACTACATTGCACAGTTCAGGCTGGATCTGATTTATATCTAAGGAAACTGCAATGTGCGCATTGAGCTTAGAAGAAAAACCGAATTAAATGGAATACAAATACTGAACCGACTTCCTGTGGCGAGCTGGGGGTTCTTCCTGAATGTCCTTCACAGTTATATCAACGCTCCACAGTGCTGTGATAACAGAACATGTAACGGAGGACTGTTTTGTTTTTCCTCCGCCTGACTGGGTTCCTCAGATGTTATCTCCTCAGCCTACCTCATCGTGTTTTTTGTTTCTTCCTCCGCCTGACTGGTTCCTCAGATGTTATCTCCTCAGCCTACCTCATCGTGTTTTGTTTCTTCCTCCGCTCTGACTGGTTCCTCAGATGTTATCTCCTCAGCCTACCCCTCATCGTGTTTTGCTTTCCTCCGCCTGACTGGTTCCTCAGATGTTATCTCTAGCCTACCTCATCGTGTTTTGTTTCTTCCCCTCCGCCTGACTGGTTCCTCAGATGTTATCTCCTCAGCCTACCTCATCGTGTTTTGTTTCTTCCCCTCCGCCTGACTGGTTCCTCAGATGTTATCTCCTCAGCCTACCTCATCGTGTTTTGTTTCTTCCCCTCCGCCTGACTGGTTCCTCAGATGTTATCTCCTCAGCCTACCTCATCGTGTTTTGTTTCTTCCCCTCCGCCTGACTGGTTCCTCAGATGTTATCTCCTCAGCCTACCTCATCGTGTTTTGTTTCTTCCCCTCCGCCTGACTGGTTCCTCAGATGTTATCTCCTCAGCCTACCTCATCGTGTTTTGTTTCTTCCCCTCCGCCTGACTGGTTCCTCAGATGTTATCTCCTCAGCCTACCTCATCGTGTTTTGTTTCTTCCCCTCCGCCTGACTGGTTCCTCAGATGTTATCTCCTCAGCCTACCTCATCGTGTTTTGTTTCTTCCCCTCCGCCTGACTGGTTCCTCAGATGTTATCTCCTCAGCCTACCTCATCGTGTTTTGTTTCTTCCCCTCCGCCTGACTGGTTCCTCAGATGTTATCTCCTCAGCCTACCTCATCGTGTTTTGTTTCTTCCCCTCCGCCTGACTGGTTCCTCAGATGTTATCTCCTCAGCCTACCTCATCGTGTTTTGTTTCTTCCCCTCCGCCTGACTGGTTCCTCAGATGTTATCTCCTCAGCCTACCTCATCGTGTTTTGTTTCTTCCCCTCCGCCTGACTGGTTCCTCAGATGTTATCTCCTCAGCCTACCTCATCGTGTTTTGTTTCTTCCCCTCCGCCTGACTGGTTCCTCAGATGTTATCTCCTCAGCCTACCTCATCGTGTTTTGTTTCTTCCCCTCCGCCTGACTGGTTCCTCAGATGTTATCTCCTCAGCCTCACCTCATCGTGTTTTGTTTCTTCCCCTCCGCCTGACTGGTTCCTCAGATGTTATCTCCCTCAGCCTACCTCATCATGTTTTGTG
>NW_027013642.1:0-15623 GCF_036934945.1 Oncorhynchus masou masou | reverse complement strand
AAGGACTAAATAACTTCTTTGCTCGCTTTGAGGACAATACAGAGTACAGTATATACGTATACATATGAGATGAATAATGTAGGGTATGTAAACATTATATTAGGTAGCATTGTTTAAAGTGGCTAGTGATATATTTTACATAATTTCCCATCAATTCCCATTATTAAAGTGGCTGGAGTTGAGTCAGTGTGTTGGCAGCAGCCACTCAATGTTAGTGGTTGCTGTTTAACAGTCTGATGGCCTTGAGATAGAAGCTGTTTTTCAGTCTCTCGGTCCCAGCTTTGATGCACCTGTACTGACCTCGCCTTCTGGATGATAGCGGGGTGAACAGGCAGTGGCTCGGGTGGTTGTTGTCCTTGATGATCTTTATGGCCTTCCTGTAACATCGGGTGGTGTAGGTGTCCTGGAGGGCAGGTAGTTTGCCCCCGGTGATGCGCTGTGCAGACCTCACTACCCTCTGGAGAGCCTTACGGTTGTGGGCGGAGCAGTTGCCGTACCAGGCGGTGATACAGCCCGCCAGGATGCTCTCGATTGTGCATCTGTAGAAGTTTGTGAGTGCTTTTGGTGACAAGCCGAATTTCTTCAGCCTCCTGAGGTTGAAGAGGCGCTGCTGCGCCTTCTTCACAGATGCTGTCTGTGTGGGTGGACCAATTCAGTTTGTCTGTGATGTGTATGCCGAGGAACTTAAACTTACTACCCTCTCCACTACTGTTCCATCGATGTGGATAGGGGGGTGTTCCCTCTGCTGTTTCCTGAAGTCCACAATCATCTCCTTAGTTTTGTTGACGTTGGAGTGTGAGGTTATTTTCCTGACACCACACTCCGAGGGCCCTCACCTCCTCCCTGTAGGCCGTCTCGCCGTTGTTGGTAATCAAGCCTACCACTGCTGTGTCGTCCGCAAACTTGATGATTGAGTTGGAGGCGTGCGTGGCCACGCAGTCATGGGTGAACAGGGAGTACAGGAGAGGGCTCAGAACGCACCTTTGTGGGGCCCCAGTGCTGAGGATCAGCGGGGTGGAGATGTTGTTGCCTACCCTCACCACCTGGGGGCGGCCCGTCAGGAAGTCCAGTACCCAGTTGCACAGGGCTGGGTCGAGACCCAGGGTCTCGAGCTTGATGACGAGCTTGCAGGGTACTATGGTGTTAAATGCCGAGCTGTAGTCGATGAACAGCATTCTCACATAGGTATTCCTCTTGTCCAGATGGGTTAGGGCAGTGTGCAGTGTGGTTGAGATTGCATCGTCTGTGGACCTATTTGGGCGGTAAGCAAATTGGAGTGGGTCTAGGGTGTCAGGTAGGGTGGAGGTGATATGGTCCTTGGACTAGTCTCTCAAAGCACTTCATGATGACGGAAGTGAGTGCTACGGGGCGGTAGCCGCTTAGCTCAGTTACCTTAGCTTTCTGTGGGAACAGGAACAATGGTGGCCCTCTTGAAGCATGTGGGAACAGCAGACTGAGTATAGGGATTGATTGAATATGTCCGTAAACACACCAGCCAGCTGGTCTGCGCATGCTCTGAGGGCGCGGCTGGGGATGCCGTCTGGGCCTGCAGCCTTGCGAGGGTTAACACGTTTAAATGTTTTACTCACCTCGGCTGCAGTGAAGGAGAGTCCGCATGTTTTCGTTGCAGGCCGTGTCAGTGGCACTGTATTGTCCTCAAAGCGGGCAAAAAAGTTATTTAGTCTGCCTGGGAGCAAGACATCCTGGTCCGTGACTGGGCTGGTTTTCTTTTTGTAATCCGTGATTGACTGTAGACCCTGCCACATACCTCTTGTGTCTGAGCCGTTGAATTGAGATTCTACTTTTTCTCTATACTGACGCTTAGCTTGTTTGATTGCCTTGTGGAGAGAATAGCTGCACTGTTTGTACTCGGTCATGTTTCCAGTCACCTTGCCCTGATTAAAAGCAGTGGTTCGCGCTTTCAGTTTCACGCGAATGCTGCCATCAATCCACGGTTTCTGGTTTGGGAATGTTTTAATCGTTGCTATGGGAACGACATCTTCAACGCACGTTCTAATGAACTCGCACACCGAATCAGCGTATTCGTCAATGTTGTTGTCTGACGCAATACGAAACATATCCCAGTCCACGTGATGGAAGCAGTCTTGGAGTGTGGAATCAGATTGGTCGGACCAGCGTTGGACAGACCTCAGCGTGGGAGCTTCTTGTTTTAGTTTCTGTCTGTAGGCAGGGATCAACAAAATGGAGTCGTGGTCAGCTTTTCCGAAAGGAGGGCGGGGCAGGGCCTTATATGCGTCGCGGAAGTTAGAATAACAATGATCCAAGGTTTTGCCAGCCCTGGTTGCGCAATCGATATGCTGATACAATTTAGGGAGTCTTGTTTTCAGATTAGCCTTGTTAAAATCCCCAGCTACAATGAATGCAGCCTCAGGATGTATGGATTCCAGTTTGCAAAGAGTCAAATAAAGTTCGTTCAGAGCCATCGATGTGTCTGCTTGGGGGGAATATATACGGCTGTGATTATAATCGAAGAGAATTCTCTTGGTAGATAATGCGGTCGACATTTGATTGTGAGGAATTCTAAATCAGGTGAACAGAAGGATTTGAGTTCCTGTATGTTTCTGTGATCACACCACGTCTCGTTAGCCATAAGGCATACGCCCCCGCCCCTCTTCTTACCAGAAAGATGTTTGTTTCTGTCGGCGCGATGCGTGGAGAAACCAGCTGGCTGCACCGACTCCGATAGCATCTCTCCAGTGAGCCATGTTTCCGTGAAGCAAAGAACGTTACAGTCTCTGATGTCCCTCTGGAATGCTACCCTTGCTCGGATTTCATCAACCTTGTTGTCAAGAGACTGGACATTGGCGAGAAGAATGCTAGGGAGTGGTGCACGATGTGCCCGTCTCCGGAGTCTGACCAGAAGACCGCCTCGTTTCCCTCTTTTACGAAGTCGTTTTTTTGGGTCGCCGGCTGGGATCCATTCCGTTGTCCTGGGTGAAAGGCAGAACACAGGATCCGCTTCGCGAAAGTCATATTCTTGGTCGTACTGATGGTGAGTTGACGCTGCTCTTATATTCAGTAGTTCTTCTCGACTGTATGTAATGAAACCTAAGATGACCTGGGGTACTAATGTAAGAAATAACACGTAAAAAAAAACTGCATAGTTTCCTAGGAACGCGAGCGAGGCGGCCATCTCTGTCGGCTCCGGGAAGTACAAGTCCACCCACACAGACAGCGTGGTGAAGAAGGTGCAGCAGTGCCTCTTCAACCTAAGGAGGCTGAAGAAATTCGGCTTGTCACCAAAAGCACTCAAACTTTTACAGATGCACACTCGAGAGCATCCTGTCGGGGCTGTACCACCACTGTACTGCTCCGCCCACAACCGTAAGGCTCTCTAGAGGGTAGTAAGGTCTGCACAACGCATCACCGGGGAGCAAACTACCTGCCCTCCAGGACACCTACACCACCCGATGTCACAGGAAGGCCATAAAGATCATCAAGGACAACAACCACCCACATTGACCAATAGAACGGATGGTAATGGAGGTTTACTCACTTGCCTACGAATTCTCAGCTTGACCTCCGCTGTCTTTTCTTACTCCCGTTCTCGAGAAAGCAGTATTTCCGTCGAGTTAAATAAAAAAATATTTGTCCAGTCGAGGTGAGTAATTGATGTCCAGAAGTTATGTTGAGTCATAAGAGACGGTAGCAGCAACATTACGTACAAAATAATACAAAAAATTTGAAGAAAAACTAACAAATAGCACAATTGGTTAGGTGCCCGCAAAACGGTTGCTGCACAGCTATTTCCAGGTCTCTCCAGAGATGTTTGATCTGGTTAAAGTCCGGGCTCTGGCTGGGCCACTCAAGGACATTCAGAGACTTGTCCCAAAACCACTACTGCTTTGTCTTGGCTGTGTGCTTAGGGTCGTTGTCCTATTGGAAGGTGAACCTTTGCCCCTCAGTCTGAGGTCCTATTCGCTCTGTTCAGCCTTCCCTCGATCCTGACTAGTCTCCCAGTCCCTGCCCCTGAAAAACATCCCCACAGCATGATGCTGCCACCACCATGCTTCACCATAGGGATGGTATTGGCCAGATGATGAGCAGTTCCCTGGTTTCCTCGAGACGGATGCTTGGCATTCAGGCCAAAGAGTTCAATCTTGGTTTAATCAGACCAGAGAATCTTGTTTCTCATGGTCTGGGAGTCCTTTAGGTGCCTTTGGCAAACTGCAAGCGGGCTGTCTTGTGCCTTTTACTGAGGATTGGCTTCTGTCTGGCCACTCTACCATAAAGGCCTGATTGGTGGAGTGCTGCAGAGATGCTTGTCCTTCTGGAAGGTTCTCCCATCTCAATGGAGCTCTGTTAGAGTGACCATGGGGTTCTTGGTCACCTCCTGACCAAGGCCCTTCTCCCCGATTGCTCAGTTTGGCCGGGTGGCCAGAGTCTTGGTGGTTCCAAACTTAATTTAAGAATGATGGAGGCCACTGTGTTCTGGGGATCTTGAATGCAGCATATATTTATGGGTACCCTTCCCCAGATATGTGCCTTGACACAGTCCTGTCTCTGGAGCTCATGACAGTCCCTTTGACCTCATGGCTTGGTTTTTGCTCTGACATGCCCTATATAGACAGGTGTGCCTTTCAAGATCATGTACAATCAATTTAAATTTACCACAGGTGGACTCCAATCAAGTTGTAGAAACATCTCAAGGAGGATCAATGGAAACAGAATGCACCTGAGCTCACATTTTAGTCTCATAGCAAAGGGTCTGAACACTAACGTGAAAAAGATATGTTTTTATTTCATTTGCAAAAATGTCTAAAAACCTGTTTTAGCTTTGCTTCGTTATGGGTTATTGTGTAGATTGATTAGAAAATATATAGAATTTGATCCATTTTAGAATAGGGCCGTAACATAACAAAATATGGAAAAAAGTGAAGGTGTCTGAATAATTTCTGAATGCTCTAGTATGCAGTAGCATAAAATGCATTTTTGGACTGGACCGTTGTTGTGCTGTGCTCAAATCAAACTTTATCATCAAAGTATGACATTGTCTGGATTTATGGTGCTTGAAGACAACTGGGAACTCAGAAAAAAACTATGTTGAATCATGACGTCAGTGATCTTCAGGTCGGAGCTCTAGAAAGAGGCCAGAATTCCCGACTTGTAATTCCCAGTTGGAGCTTGTTTGTTTTTCGAGTTCCCAGTTGTCTTGAACGCACTGAAGTCTGAGATGTCCCAGTTCCGAGTTTCCAATTGTTTTGAACACAGTAGAAGTCATGCTGGATTGACAGCGTGGCCAATACACTCTGCCTTTTCTGGCCCATGGTGTTGCGTGTGAATGTTTATCCTTTAAAACTTGGAAAAGAGACCCTTTCAGACAGATGTTTTAAATCCTTAACCTCTTGAAACTCCCCCATCCCGGATCCGGGATTGTGACTAAGCCTCAGGCTCATTAGCATAACGCAACGTTAACGATTTCTGAAAATCGCAAATAAAATTAAAATAATGCTCTCAAGCTTAGCCTTTTCTTAACAACACTGTCATCTCAGATTTTCAAAATATGCTTTTGAACCATAGAAATTGACTAATTTGTGTAAGAGTATGCAAAGCTAGCATAGCATTTTGTGTAGCATGTAGCACGCAACATTTTCACAAAAGCCAGATAACCAAATAAATAAAATCATTTACCTTTGAAGAGCTTCTGATGTTTTCAATGAGGAGACTCCCAGCCACATACCAAATGCGCAGTGTTTCCTGAAAGCGTCTGTGTGTAGGAGAAATCGTTCCGTTTTCTACATTGCGCCTGGCTACCGAAACGAACCGAAAATGCAGTCACCTACAACGTGAAACTTTTTCCGGATTAACTACATAATATCGACCGAAACATGGCAAGCGTTGTTTGGAATCAATCCTCAAGGTGTTTTTTCACATATCTCTTCATTGACATGCAGTTCGTGGAAGCTTGCTTCTCTCTCTGTGCCCCATGGAAAAATACTGGCAGGTGACTTTTGCGCACCAATTTCGGCGCAGGACACCGGGCGGACACGTGGTAAATGTGGTCTCTTATGGTCAATCTTCCAACGATCTGCCTACAAATACGTCACAATGCTGCAGACACCTTGGGGAAACGACAGAAAGGGCAGACTCATTCCTCTTGCGTTCACAGCCATAGAAGGAGATCATGAAAGACAGAGCCTCAAAAATCCTTGTCATTTCCTGGATGCCAAGTCATCTTGGTTTTGCCTGAAGCTCACGTTAAAGGGCACGCACAGAGAAGATATTTGTGTTCTGGACACGTCAGAGTGTTTTCTTTCGAACAGTAGCAATTATATGCATAGTTGAGCATCTTTTTGTGACAAAATATCTTGTTTAAAACAGGAACGTTTTCTTCCAAAAATGAAATAGCGCCACCATAAGTGTAAGAGGTTAAACTTGGACCACACACCTTCTCCACCGAGTTGCAGGCAGGGGAAACAAACAGTGACTGCTTTGCAACTCTTGCAACTGATTCCTTCCAAACCAAACATTGCTGAATATGCGATTTCCGACTTGTTATCTAATGTTTATGTCCCATGGCAGATGAGCACCGATACGTTTTATCTACAATTTCTCTTCATGTGACAATGATTGAAAAGGATTTGCCAGTCGGTTGTCAATCGTGAGTCATGATGATGAATACTTGTCTACTTTGCTAGCTAAGATTCTGAAAGTATGTTGTTAACATGATCAGTCTAATCAACGATACACTAGATATAAAGTGATTAGAGCAATGGTGGCACTCCTAATGTAAATCTACGGCAGCACCAAAGGGGGCTTGAACTGCCTAGGTCTCCCTGTAGATTCTTTGGTGGCATAGTGTCCCCATGAATGAAAGAACACTGAGCCAATCACAATGGCGGTTGTGTGTGGACCATTTCAGTTTGTCAGTGATGTGTACACTGAGGAACTTTCCACCTTCTCCACTGTGGCCCCTCTGCTGTTTCCTGAAGTCCATGATCAGCTCCTTTATTTATTTATTTTTTATTTAATTTCTACCCTTTTTCTCCCCAATTTCATGGTATCCAATTGTTTTAGTAGCTACTATCTTGTCTCATAGCTACAACTCCCGTACGGGCTTGGGAGAGATGAAGGTTGAAAGTCATGGGTCCTCCGATACACAACCCAACCAAGCCGGAACTGCTTCTTAACACAGTGCGCATCCAACCCGGAAGCCAGCCGCACCAATGTGTCGGAGGAAACACCGTGCACCTGGCAACATTGGTTAGAGTGCACTGCCATCGGCCCGGCCATTAGGGGTCGCTGGTGGCACAGCTGGCGCTGCAGTACAGCACCCTTAACCTCTTGCGCCACCCGGGAGGCCCTTCCTTTGTTTTGTTGATGTTTGGTAACAGGTTATTTTATGGGCACCACACTCCCAGTGCCCTCACCCTTCTCCCTGTAGGCTGTCTCATCATTGTTGGTAATTGTTATAAAAAAATGTATTTAAACTTAACTTTAAATACGCAAATCAGTTATGAACAAATTCTTATTTACAATGATGGCCTACACCAGCCAACCCTGGATGACACTGGGCTAATTGTGCACCACACTATGGGACTCCCAATCATCGACCAGTTGTTTTCACTTTTTTAATCAACATTTTACTGCTTGCATCAGTTACTTGATGTGGAATAGAGTTCCATGTAGTCATGGCTCTATGTAGTACTCTATGTAGTACTCCCATAGTCTGTTCTGGACAAGCTGTTGTTTGTATGCCCTGGGACCAACTCATATTAGCACGAAGAATAGCAGCTTTGACAGTGTCATGATCTGAACTCTGGATAAGAGAAAGCAGCGTACACCTTCTAAGCCTTTCCCACAAGAACTCCTTGGAGGAGCAGTGACCAAATATGCCATTTTAGGGATGTGGCAATCTGCTCAGACAGAGTAAAATATACATCAACCTGCATTTGGTTGAAAGGCAGTACAAGTTGGCTGTTCCAACCAAAATCAAACTCTGTTGAGGGTGGCCTGACTGGATTCATTTACATTACATTTAAGTCATTTAGCAGACGCTCTTATCCAGAGCGACTTACAAATTGGTGAATTCACCTTCTGACATCCAGTGGAACAGCCACTTTACAATAGTGCATCTAAATCATTAAGGGGGGTGGTGAGAAGGATTACTTATCCTATCCTAGGTATTCCTTGAAGAGGTGGGGTTTCAGGTGTCTCCGGAAGGTGGTGATTGACTCCGCTGTCCTGGCGTCGTGAGGGAGTTTGTTCCACCATTGGGGGGCCAGAGCAGCGAACAGTTTTGACTGGGCTGAGCGGGAACTGTACTTCCTCAATGGTAGGGAGGCGAGCAGGCCAGAGGTGGATGAACGCAGTGCCCTTGCTTGGGTGTAGGGCCTGATCAGAGCCTGGAGGTACTGCGGTGCCGTTCCCCTCACAGCTCCGTAGGCAAGCACCATGGTCTTGTAGCGGATGCGAGCTTCAACTGGAAGCCAGTGGAGAGAGCGGAGGAGCGGGGTGACGTGAGAGAACTTGGGAAGGTTGAACACCAGACGG
The DNA here is from genome assembly GCF_036934945.1 of Oncorhynchus masou masou. Taxonomy (NCBI): domain Eukaryota; kingdom Metazoa; phylum Chordata; class Actinopteri; order Salmoniformes; family Salmonidae; genus Oncorhynchus; species Oncorhynchus masou. Next base: position 7,109 of record NW_027013642.1, on the reverse strand, counting down.
GCTGCGGCGTTCTGGATGAGTTGTAGGGGTTTAATGGCACAGGCAGGGAGCCCAGCCAACAGCGAGTTGCAGTAATCCAGACGGGAGATGACAAGTGCCTGGATTAGGACCTGCGCCGCTTCCTGTGTGAGGCAGGGTCGTACTCTGCGGATGTTGTAGAGCATGAACCTACAGGAACGGGCCACCGCCATGATGTTGGTTGAGAACGACAGGGTGTTGTCCAGGATCACGCCAAGGTTCTTAGCGCTCTGGGAGGAGGACACAATGGAGTTGTCAACCGTGATGGCGAGATCATGGAACGGGCAGTCCTTCCCCGGGAGGAAGAGCAGCTCCGTCTTGCCGAGGTTCAGCTTGAGGTGGTGATCCGTCATCCACACTGATATGTCTGCCAGACATGCAGAGATGCGATTCGCCACCTGGTCATCAGAAGGGGGAAAGGAGAAGATTAATTGTGTGTCGTCTGCATAGCAATGATAGGAGAGACCATGTGAGGTTATGACAGAGCCAAGTGACTTGGTGTATAGCGAGAATAGGAGAGGGCCTAGAACAGAGCCCTGGGGGACACCAGTGGTGAGAGCGCGTGGCGAGGAGACAGATTCTCGCCACGCCACCTGGTAGGAGCGACCTGTCAGGTAGGACGCAATCCAAGCGTGGGCCGCGCCGGAGATGCCCAACTCGGAGAGGGTGGAGAGGAGGATCTGATGGTTCACAGTATCGAAGGCAGCCGATAGGTCTAGAAGGATGAGAGCAGAGGAGAGAGAGTTAGCTTTAGCAGTGCGGAGCGCCTCCGTGATGCAGAGAAGAGCAGTCTCAGTTGAATGACTAGTCTTGAAACCTGACTGATTTGGATCAAGAAGGTCATTCTGAGAGAGATAGCGGGAGAGCTGGCCAAGGACGGCACGTTCAAGAGTTTTGGAGAGAAAAGAAAGAAGGGATACTGGTCTGTAGTTGTTGACATCGGAGGGATCGAGTGTAGGTTTCTTCAGAAGGGGTGCAACTCTCGCTCTCTTGAAGACGGAAGGGACGTAGCCAGCGGTCAGGGATGAGTTGATGAGCGAGGTGAGGTAAGGGAGAAGGTCCCCGGAAATGGTCTGGAGGAGAGGAGGGGATAGGGTCGAGCGGGCAGGTTGTTGGGCGGCCGGCCGTCACAAGAAGCGAGATTTCATCTGGAGAGAGAGGGAGAAAGAGGTCAGAGCACAGGGTAGGGCAGTGTGAGCAGAACCAGCGGTGTCGTTTGACTTAGCAAACGAGGATCGGATGTCGTCGACCTTCTTTTCAAAATGGTTGACGAAGTCATCTGCAGAGAGGGAGGAGGGGGGGGAGGGGGAGGAGGATTCAGGAGGGAGGAGAAGGTGGCAAAGAGCTTCCTAGGGTTAGAGGCAGATGCTTGGAATTTAGAGTGGTAGAAAGTGGCTTTAGCAGCAGAGACAGAGGAGGAAAATGTAGAGAGGAGGGAGTGAAAGGATGCCAGGTCCGCAGGGAGGCGAGTTTTCCTCCATTTCCGCTCGGCTGCCCGGAGCTCTGTTCTGTGAGCTCGCAATGAGTCATCGAGCCACGGAGCGGGAGGGGAGGACCGAGCCGGCCTGGAGGATAGGGGACATAGAGAGTCAAAGGATGCAGAAAGGGAAGAGAGGAGGGTTGAGGAGGCAGAGTCAGGAGAAAGGTTGGAGAAGGTATGAGCAGAGGGAAGAGATGAAAGGATGGAAGAGGAAAGAGTAGCGGGGGAGAGAGAGCGAAGGTTGGGACGGCGCGATACCATCCGAGTAGGGGCAGTGTGGGAAGTGTTGGATGAGAGCGAGAGGGAAAAGGATACAAGGTAGTGGTCGGAGACTTGGAGGGAGTTGCAGTGAGGTTAGTGGAAGAACAGCATCTAGTAAAGATGAGGTCGAGCGTATTGCCTGCCTTGTGAGTAGGGGGAAGGTGAGAGGGTGAGGTCAAAAGAGGAGAGGAGTGGAAAGAAGGAGGCAGAGAGGAATGAGTCAAAGGTAGACGTGGGGAGGTTAAAGTCGCCCAGGACTGTGAGAGGTGAGCCGTCCTCAGGAAAGGAGCTTATCAAGGCATCAAGCTCATTGATGAACTCTCCGAGGGAACCTGGAGGGCGATAAATGATAAGAATGTTAAGCTTGAAAGGGCTGGTAACTGTGACAGCATGGAATTCAAAGGAGGCGATAGATAGATGGGTAAGGGGAGAGAGAGAGAATGACCACTTGGGAGAGATGAGGATCCCGGTGCCACCACCCCGCTGACCAGAAGCTCTCGGGGTGTGCGAGAACACGTGGGCGGACGAAGAGAGAGCAGTAGGAGTAGCAGTGTTATCTGTGGTGATCCATGTTTCCGTCAGTGCCAGGAAGTCGAGGGACTGGAGGGAGGCATAGGCTGAGATGAACTCTGCCTTGTTGGCCGCAGATCGGCAGTTCCAGAGGCTACCGGAGACCAGGAACTCCACGTGGGTCGTGCGCGCTGGGACCACCAGGACAGGGTGGCCGCGCCACGCGGGTGTGGAGCGTTTGTATGGTCTGTGCAGAGAGGAGAGAACAGGGATAGATAGACACATAGTTAACAGGGTACAGAAGAGGCTACGCTTAACAAAAGGAGATTGGAATGACAAGTGGACTACACGTCTCGAATGTTCAGAAAGTTAAGCTTACGAGCGGGGAATCTTGTTGACTAAAATGATTGAAATGAAACAGTACTGCTGGAGTAGGCTAGCTGGTAGTGGTTGCGATGTTGACACTACACTAATCAAGTCGTCTCCGAAAGTGTAATAGTTTCTACAGTGCTGCTATTCGGGGCTAGCTGGCTAGCTAGCAAGGCTGATTGCTGCTCCGTTACTTTAAAAGAACGACAATAGCTGGCTGGCTAACCTAGAAAATCGTTCTAGGCTACACAATTGTCTTAGATACAAAGACGGCTATGTAGCTAGCTAGCTACGATCAAACAAAACAAACCGCTGTACTGTAATAGTTACTACAGTGCTGCTATTCGGGGCTAGCTGGCTAGCTACGTTAGAAGAACGACAATAGCTGGCCAGCTAACCTAGAAAATCGCTCTAGGCTACACAATTGTCTTAGATACAAAGACGGCTATGTAGCTGGCTAGCTACGATCAAACAAATCAAACCATTGTACTGTAATGAAGTGAAATGAAAAAATGAAAATGTGATACTACCTGTGGAACGACGCGGAATGTTGACCGGGTAGTTGGAGTTCAATTCGGTAGAGGTTGGCTAGCTGTTGGCTAGCTAGCTAGCAGCATTTACCTACGTTAAGGACGACAAATAGCTGGCTAGCTAACCTCGGTAAATTAAGATAATCACTCTAAGTCTACACACTCTAAACTGCACAATTATCTTGGATACGAAGACAACTATGTAGCTAGCTGACACTACACTAATCGAAGTCGTTCAGTTGAGTGTAATAGTTTCTACAGTGCTAGTGGACAGTGGATGTTAGCTAGCTGCTTAGCTAGCTGCTGGGCAGATACGTTAGGACGACGAAATACGATAATTATGCAATTGTCGTTGATACAAAGACGGCTATGTAGCTGGCTAAGAAGAAATTGCTAAGATTAGACAAATCAAACCGTTGTACTATAACGAAATGTAATGAAAAGTTATAAAAAGTTATACTACCTGCGGACCGGATTCGGAATGCTTCCAGATCTATCTCCCTTTGTCGCGCTTCCAGCTCCAGCTCTTTTAATCAAATACAATTGTATTCATCACATGCGCCTAATACAACACCGTGAAATGCTTACATACATGCCCTTTACCAACATCATAAAATGCAGTTATTAAAACAAATAATTAAATAGCGGCAGTATAATAACAATAACGAGGCTATGTACAGGGGGTACCTGCACAGAGACAATGTGGAGGCTATATACAGGGGGTACCGGGCTACAGAGACAATGTGGAGGCTATATACAGGGGGTACCGGTACAGAGACAATGTGGAGGCTATATACAGGGGGTACCGGTACAGAGACAATGTGCAGTGTACAGACTCAGACAGGGAGAGGTTGAAAATGTCATTGAAGACACTTGCCGGTTTGTCAGCGCATGCTCGGAGTACACGTATTGGTAATCTATCTGGCCCTGCGGACTTGTAAATGTTGACCTGTTTAAAGATCTTACTCACATCAGCTACGGAGAGCATGATCACAGCTGTCTGTAACAGCTGATGCTCTCATGCATGCTTCAATGTTATTTGCCTTGAAGCGAGCATAGAAGTAATTTAGCTTGTCTGGTAGACTAATGTCACTGGGCAGTTGTAATAGTTTGCAAGCCCTGCCACATCTGACAAACATCAGAGCCGTGTAGTACTATTCAATCTTAGTTGGCAGGTAGCCTAGTGGTTAGAGCATTGGACTAGTAACCGTAAAGGTTGGAAGATCGAATCCCCGAGCTGACAAGGTAAAAATCTGTCGATCTGCCCCTGAACAGGGCAGTTAACCCACTGTTCCTAGGATGTCATTGAAAATAAGAATTTGTTTTTAACTGACTTGCCTAGTAAATTAAATAAAATAGTCCTGTATTGATGGTTCGCCGGAGGGCATAGCGGGATTTCTTTTAAGCTTCTGGGTTAGAGTCCCGCTCCTTTACCCTTTAGCTCGATGCGGATGTTACCTGTAATCATTGGTTTCTGGTTGGGGTTTGTATGTACGGTCACTGTGGGGACGATGTCATCGATACACTTATTGATGAAGGCAGTGATTGATGCGGTGTTATACTCCTAGAATCCCGGAACATATTCCAGTCTGTGGTAGTAAAACAGTCCTGTATTTTAGCATCTGCTTCATATGATCACTTTTTTATAGACCGAGTCAATGGGGATTCTTGCCTTAATTTTAGTTTGCAAGCAGGAATCAGGAGGATAGAATTATGGTCAGATTTGTCAAATGGAGGGCGAGGAAGAGCTTTGTACGCGTCTGCTGCACATTTCACATGCTGGTAGAAATTTGGTAAAACGGATGAGTTTTCCGGGTATTAAAGTTCCCGGCCACTAGGAGCGCCGCCCTGGGTGAGCGTCGGGGTTTACTTATGGCCGCACACAGCTCAATGACTGCGTGTGTTAGTGCTAGCATCGGTTTGTGGTGGCATGTAGACAGCTACTAAAAATACAGATAAACTTTCTTGGTAAATAGTGTGGTCTACAGCTTATAATGAGATACTCTACCTCAGGCGAGCAAAACCTGAGACTTCCTTAGATTTCGTGCACCAGCTGTTGTTTACAAATATTCACAGAGCCCTCTCCTTGTCTTACCAGAGGCCGCTGTTCTATCCTGCCGAAAAAGCTTAAAACCCACCAGCTGTGTGTTATTCATGTCGTCGTTCAGCCACGACTCGGTGAAACATAAGATATTACAGTTTTTAATGTCCCGTTGGTAGGATATTTTATTACTGATTGATTGTTCTTAACTGACTTGCCTAGTTAAATAAAGGTAAAATAAAATACAAATTGTGCGTTGGCTAATAGGACCGATGGTATAGGTAGATTACAGATTACCTCTCGGCGACGGATCCTAACAAGGCACCCGGATCTTTGTCCACGATTGTCGCCGCCTTGGCCATAGAGAGGTTTTTATTCTCTATTTTGGTTAGGCCAGGGTGGGCATTCTATGTTCATTTTCTCTGTTTTGTATTTCTTTGTTGTTTGGCCGGGTGTGGTTCTCAATCAGAGGCAGCTGTCTATCGTTGTCTCTGAGAACCATACTTAGGTAGCGTTTTCCCACTGGGTTGTTGTGGGTAGTTCATTTCTGTTCAGTGTGTTTTGCACCTGACGGAGATGTTTCGGTTGTTCTTTTGTTGCTTGTTGTATAGTGTTCAGCTTTACCATTAAAATGACGAACACGTACTATGATGCGCTTTGGTCCTCACCTTTCTTCCACCAACAGCTGTTACAACGATACTTGTGTACAGTTTAATAAAAAATGTAAAGCTAAAATGTCAATTCGTATTCAACCCATTTTGTTATGGCAAGCCTAAATACGTTCAGGAGTAAAAAATGTGCTCTCATAAGTCACACACACATGCATGGACTCTGTGTGCAATAATAGTTTTTAATAGGATTTCTGAATGATTACCTCATCTCTGTACCCCACATATACAAGTATTTGGAAGGTCCCTCAGTCAAGCAGTGAATTTCAAACACAGTTTCAATCACAAAGACCAGAGAGGTTTTTCAGTTCCTTGCAAAGGGCACCTATTGGTAAAAAAGCAGACATTGAATATCCCTTTGAATATGGTGAAGTTAGTAATTACACTTTGGATGGTGTATCAATACACTCAGTCACTAAAGATACAGGTGTCCTTCCTAACTCAGTTGCCAGAAAGGAAGGAAACCACTCAGGGATTTCACTATGAGGTCAATGGTGACTTTAAAAACAGTTACAGAGTTTAATGCCTGTGATAGGAGAAAACTGCATGGATCATCAAGACAGAAGAACCACAATAGTAACCTAAATGACAGAGTGAAAAGAAGGAAGCCTGTACAGAATATAATTATTCCAAAACATGTATCCTGTTTGCAGCAAGGTAATACTGCAAAAAATGTGGCAAAGCAATAAACTTTTTGTCCTTTAATTTTAAAATGTATTTAACCTTTATTTAACCAGGTAGGCTAGTTGAGAACAAGTTCTCATTTACAACTGCGACCTTGCCAATATAATGCATAGCAGTGTGAACAGACAGCAACACAGAGTTACACATGGAGTAAACAATAAACAAGTCAATAACACAGTAGAAAAAAAGAGTCTATATACATTGTGTGCGAAAGGCATGAGGAGGTAGGCAAATAATTACAATTTAGCAGATTAACACTGGAGTGATATATGATCAGATGGTCATGTACAGGTAAAGATACTGGTGTGCAAAATAGCAGAAAAGTAAATAAATAAAAACTGTATAGGGATGAGGTAGGTAAAATGGGTTTGCTATTTACCGATGGACAATGTACAGCTGCAGCGATCGGTTAGCTGCTCAGATAGCAGATGTTTAAAGCTGGTGAAGGAGATAAGTCTCCAACTTCAACGATTTTTGCAATTCATTCCAGTCACAGGCAGCAGAGAACTGGAAGGAAAGGAGGCCAAATGAGGTGTTGGCCTTAGGGA
>NW_027013641.1:0-15625 GCF_036934945.1 Oncorhynchus masou masou | reverse complement strand
TATAGTGGGACTAGGATGGCCTTCCATCATCATCATGGTGGTGGTGGTGACCCGGGGTATAGTGGGACTAGGATGGCCTTCCATCATCATCATGGTGGTGGTGGTGACCCGGGGTATAGTGGGACTAGGATGGCCTTCCATCATCATCATGGTGGTGGTGGTGACCCGGGGGTATAGTGGGACTAGGATGACCTTCCATCATCATCATGGTGGTGGTGGTGACCCGGGGGTATAGTGGGACTAGGATGGCCTTCCATCATCATCATGGTGGTGGTGGTGACCCGGGGGTATAGTGGGACTAGGATGGCCTTCCATCATCATCATGGTGGTGGTGGTGACCCGGGGGTATAGTGGGACTAGGATGGCCTTCCATCATCATCATGGTGGTGGTGGTGACCCGGGGGTATAGCGGGACTAGGATGGCCTTCCATCATCATCATGGTGGTGGTGGTGACCCGGGGGTATAGTGGGACTAGGATGGCCTTCCATCATCATCATGGTGGTGGTGACCCGGGGGTATAGTGGGACTAGGATGGCCTTCCATCATCATCATGGTGGTGGTGGTGACCCGGGGTATAGTGGGACTAGGATGGCCTTCCATCATCATCATGGTGGTGGTGGTGACCCGGGGTATAGTGGGACTAGGATGGCCTTCCATCATCATCATGGTGGTGGTGGTGACCTGGTATGCGTGGACTAGGATGGCCTCCATCATCAGTCATGGCGGTGGTGACCCGGGTATAGTGGGACTCAGGATGGCCTTCCATCACTACCGTGGTGGTGGTGACCCGGGGTATAGCGGGACTAGGATGGCCTTCCATCATCATCATGGTGGTGGTGGTGACCCGGGGGTATAGTGGGACTAGGATGGCCTTCCATCATCATCATGGTGGTGGTGACCCGGGGGTATAGTGGGACTAGGATGGCCTTCCATCATCATCATGGTGGTGGTGGTGACCCGGGGTATAGTGGGACTAGGATGGCCTTCCATCATCATCATGGTGGTGGTGACCCGGGGGTATAGTGGGACTAGGATGGCCTTCCATCATCATCATGGTGGTGGTGGTGACCCGGGGGTATAGTGGGACTAGGATGGCCTTCCATCATCATCATGGTGGTGGTGGTGGTGACCCGGGGGTATAGTGGGACTAGGATGGCCTTCCATCATCATCATGGTGGTGGTGGTGACCCGGGGGTATAGCGGGATGAGGATGACCTTCCACCATGGTGGTGGTGGTGACCCGGGGGTATAGCGGGATGAGAATGACCTTCTGCCATGGTGGTGACGTGACCGCTGGTGACCATAGACAATGTAAACACTAAAAGGCTAACCACGGAGTTGTTTCTACAGCGATGTTATGTTGGAACAGTTGGGCTGTGTGCTGTCAATATAAATGAATGTTACTATAGTAACACAGAGGTGTAGGAAGGCTACCGGGTTGTTTTGTTACTCAGTGGGACCTTATTGTTTTATAATTTCCTTCGGTTATTGTCCAATTCTGTGTTATTTATTCAGTGTGTGTCTCTTCTTTCAGAACATTATTCATATGTCTGTAGGATATATCTAAATCAAGTGACTTTCCTGTTAGCCTGTATGTGTCATCAGGAATGTGACGCAAAACTGCAATATGACAGTTTTCTGGCAAGTGGGGCTCTTATGTTGGGTATACAGTTTGCATACGGAGGGTGGAGACCGACTGTAAGGTGGAAAAGGAAGAGGTCAAAAGGGGGGTGAGTGTAACGGATGTGAAACGGCTAGCTTAGTTAGCTGTGGTCCGCGCTAAATAGCGTTTCAATCGGTGACGTCACTTGCTCTGAGACTGTAATAGCTCACCTTAGTTAATAAGTGATTAAGCCTGTGCTGGTTTTATGGACCACGTTACGTTATGTCTTTGAAGCAGTGACACTGTAGGTGATAAAAGTGAAAACCGTCAAAGAGATGGTTGATTCTCTCTGGCTTCAGTAGGGGCACTACATTTTGAATAATTGACAACAAAGGATGTAATCTGAACTGTTTATGCCCTGAGATGGAGATTTTCTATGGCTGTTTATTTTGTGTGTTTTTGTCTTGAAAAGTGACGGATTATAGAATGAATGTTAAAGATGATGTCTGTATTGATGTATTGTCTGTGTCATGAAACTTCAATCATGAAGGAAGACTGTTGGGTAACCAGCCAAAGTGGCCTGCGGTAGCATCATCATTATGATGTCATAACTCCTTCCTGTCTCAGTGCCGGGTTGAGACCCTGCACTCTAAAAACACCCTTCTTTCCTAAAAGTCCTCTCTGCTTATCCTCTTCTGTAGTGTCATCATTTCAGACCAATGAGAATAAGGAAATGGGACACGAGAAAAGGAATTTACATAGACTCAAGGCTGGTGATCTGAGAGATCTAAAATGTGGGTCTCTCAGGTTTCAGGTTTTGCTTCTGCGTCCACTTGATAAAAATCTGTTTTTCTTCTATATATTTTTGCTCAGGGTTTGTAGTGCGTTGGAAGATACCGTACATGGGATTTCAGAGCTGGTTAGCCCCGACATAGACGGGTATTCTCCAGATGGCGTTTTTAAGAAAAGATACAGATTTATTTTAGAAAATATTTAGTTATTCAGTGAATGTGACTTTTTTTATGTGTTACTTCAGAAAAATAAATGGACATTCTGTTAATCACAACGTGTAACTCACCTCTTGTAAATGTGTTATTTTATCTGTATTCATGATCAAGCATAAATCTTCCTTTTTTAAATATATTTTTTACACAGAACAATACTTCACTTGCTTATGCCTGAGCAGAAACCTTAGCAGAAATCACCTCTTCTAGGGGTTTGGTCAACTGAGAAGAGCTGAGGTAGTTAATGGTGTCAGACCTACGCAGTTAAACCGATGGGAATCGGTCCGGGAAGACTTGGTCCTGAAGCTACTAAACACAAAGCTAACACTAGATGGCACCAGTATAAAGGAATGAGTAACTCTGTCAGTCCCTCACACTGGTATGGTCAGAGGGTGCCACCTGGCTGTAGTTAGTTGCCTAAGCAGCATTAGTCCCTCACACTGGTATGGTCAGAGGGTGCCATCTGGCTGTAGTTAGTTGCCTAAGCAGCATTAGTCCCTCACACTGGTATGGTCAGAGGGTGCCATCTGGCTGTAGTTAGTTGCCCTAAGCAGCATTAGTCCCTCACACTAGTAGTGTCCAAGTACCATCTGGCTGAAGTTGCTTTCTCACGGTCATCCCAACACCCAAGGCTATTTTGGAATGTTGATGGTGGTAGACCCTGTCTCTCCAATCGCAACAGCCGTGTTCAATGTTGAAATGAAATTCCAGTCACCCAAGTCATAGACTGTTCTCTCTGCTACCATACGTCAAGCAGTACCGGAGCGCCAAGTCCAGGTCCAAAAGGCTCCTTAACAGCTTCTAACCCCAAGCCATAAGACTGCTGAACAATATCAAATGGCCAACTCGGACTATTTACATCCCAACAGCCGTGGTTATTGTAGACTGTCTATGGTGGTGAGCCTGTCTCTCATCCCAACAGCCGTGGTTATTTTGGACTGTCTATGGTGGTGAGCCTGCCTCTCAATCCTAGCATAGCCGTGTTATTTTGGACTGTCTATGGTGGTGGGCCTGTCTCTCAACCCTAACAGCCGTGGTTATTGTGGACTGTTTATGGTGGTGTGTCTGCCTCTCATCCCTAACAGCCGTGGTTATTGTGGAATGTCTATGGTGGTGGGCCTGCCTCTCATCCCTAACAGCCGTGGTTATTGTGGACTGTTTATGGTGGTGAGTTTGTCTCTCATCCCTAACAGCCGTGGTTATGTGGACTGTCTATGGTGGTGAGCCTGTCTCTCAATCCCAACAGCCATGGTTATTGTGGACTGTCTATGGTGGTGTGCCTGTCTCTCAACCCTAACAGCCGTGGTTATTGTGGACTGTCTATGGTGTGTGCCTGTCTCAATCCTAACAGCCCTGGTTATTGTGGTATGTTTATGGTGGTGTGTCTGCCTCTCAATCCTAACAGCCGTGGTTATTGTGGACTGTCTATGGTGGTGTGCCTGTCTCTCAACCTAACAGCCGTGGTTATTGTGGACTGTCTATGGTGGTGTGCCAGTCTCAATCCTAACAGCCATGGTTATTGTGGACTGTCTATGGTGGTGTGCCTGTCTCAATCCTAACAGCCATGGTTATTGTGGAATGTCTATGGTGGTGAGCCTGTCTCTCAATCCCAACAGCCGTGGTTATTGTGGACTGTCCATGGTGGTGTGCCTGTCTCAATCCTAACAGCCATGGTTATTGTGGACTGTCTATGGTGGTGTGCCTGTCTCAATCCTAACAGCCATGGTTATTGTGGACTGTCTATGGTGGTGAGCCTGCCTCTCAATCCTAACAGCCCTGGTTATTGTGGTATGTTTATGGTGGTGTGTCTGCCTCTCAACCCTAACAGCCGTGGTTATTGTGGACTGTCTATGGTGGTGAGCCTGTCTCTCATCCCTACAGCCGTGGTTATTGTGGACTGTCTATGGTGGTGTGCCTGTCTCTCAACCCTAACAGCCGTGGTTATTGTGGACTGTCTATGGTGGTGTGCCTGTCTCAATCCTAACAGCCGTGGTTATTGTGGAATGTCTATGGTGGTGAGCCTGCCTCTCAATCCTAACAGCCCTGGTTATTGTGGACTGTCTATGGTGGTGTGCCTGTCTCAACCCTAACAGCCGTGGTTATTGTGGACTGTCTATGGTGGTGAGCCTGCCTCTCAATCCTAACAGCCCTGGTTATTGTGGTATGTTTATGGTGGTGTGTCTGTCTCTCATCCCAACAGCCGTGGTTATTGTGGACTGTCTATGGTGGTGAGCCTGTCTCTCATCCCTACAGCCGTGGTTATTGTGGACTGTCTATGGTGGTGTGCCTGTCTCTCAACCCTAACAGCCGTGGTTATTGTGGACTGCCTATGGTGGTGTGCCTGTCTCAATCCTAACAGCCCTGGTTATTGTGGTATGTTTATGGTGGTGTGTCTGTCTCAATCCTAACAGCCATGGTTATTGTGGAATGTCTGGTGGTGGTGAGCCTGTCTCTCAATCCCAACAACAGTGGTTATTGTGGACTGTCTATGGTGGTATGCCTGTCTCAATCCTAACAGCCATGGTTATTGTGGAATGTCTATGGTGGTGAGCCTGTCTCTCAATCCCAACAGCCGTGGTTATTGTGGACTGTCTATGGTGGTGTGCCTGTCTCTCAACCCTAACAGCCGTGGTTATTGTGGACTGTCTGGTGGTGAGCCTGTCTCAATCCCTACAGCCGTGGTTGTGGACTGTCTATGGTGGTGTGCCTGTCTCTCAATCCCAACAGCCATGGTTATTGTGGACTGTCTATGGTGGTGTGCCTGTCTCTCATCCCTAACAGCCGTGGTTATTGTGGACTGTCTATGGTGGTGTGCCTGTCTCAATCCTAACAGCCCTGGTTATTGTGGTATGTTTATGGTGGTGTGTCTGCCTCTCAATCCTAACAGCCGTGGTTATTGTGGACTGTCTATGGTGGTGTGCCTGTCTCTCAACCCTAACAGCCGTGGTTATTGTGGACTGTCTATGGTGGTGTGCCTGTCTCAATCCTAACAGCCATGGTTATTGTGGACTGTCTATGGTGGTGTGCCTGTCTCAATCCTAACAGCCATGGTTATTGTGGACTGTCTATGGTGGTGTGCCTGTCTCAATCCTAACAGCCATGGTTATTGTGGACTGTCTATGGTGGTGAGCCCTGCCTCTCAATCCTAACAGCCCTGGTTATTGTGGACTGTCTATGGTGGTGTGCCTGTCTCCATCCCTTAACAGTCATGGAGTTATTATGGACTGTCTATGGTGGTGAGTCTGTCTCTCATCCCTATAACAGCGTGGTTATTGTGGACTGTCTATGGTGGTGAGTCTGTCTCTCATCCCTAACAGCGTGGTTATTATGGACTGTCCTATGGTGGTGTGCCTGTCTCAACCTAACAGCCAATGGTTATTATGGACTGTCTATGGTGGTGTGCCTGTCTCAATCTAACAGCCATGGTTGGTGTGGACTGTCTGTGGTGGTGTGCCTGCTCAACCCTAACAGCCGTGGTTATTGTGGACTGTCTGGTGGTGAGCCTGTCTCATCCCTAACAGCCGTGGTTATTGTGGACTGTTCATGGTGGTGAGCCTGTCTCTCAACCTAACAGCCGTGGTTATTGTGGACTCTCTATGGTGGTGTGCCTGTCTCTCAACCCTAACAGCCGTGGTTAGTGTGGACTGTCTATGGTGGTGTGCCTGTCTCTCATCCCTACAGCCGTGGTTATTGTGGACTGTCTATGGTGGTGAGCCAGCCCTCTCATCCCTACAGCCGTGGTTATTGTGGACTGTCTATGGTGGTGTGTCTGCCTCAACCCTAACAGCCGTGGTTGTGTGGAATGTCTATGGTGGTGAGGCTGTCTCTCAACCCTAACAGCCGTGGTTATTGTGGACTGTCTGTGGTGGTGAGCCAAGCCTCTCATCCCTACAGCCGTGGTTATTGTGGACTGTCTATGGTGGTGTGCCTGTCTCTGTCCCTACAGCCGTGGGTTGGTTGTGACTGTCTATGGTGGTGAGCCTGTCTCTCAACCTAACAGCCGTGGTTATTTTGGAATGTTGATGGTGGTGTGCCTGTCTCTCATCCCTAACAGCCGTAGTTATTGTGGAATGTCTATGGTGGTGAGCCTGTCTCTCATCCCTAACAGCCGTGGTTATTGTGGACTGTCTATGGTGGTGTGCCTGTCTCTCAATCCTAACAGCCGTGGTTATTGTGGACTGTCTATGGTGGTGAGCCTGTCTCTCATCCCTAACAGCCGTGGGTTATTGTGGACTGTCTATGGTGGTGAGCCTGTCTCTCAATCCTAACAGCCGTGGTTATTGTGGACTGTCTATGGTGGTGAGGCCTGTCTCTCTCAATCTAACAGCCGTGGGTTATTGTGGACTGTCTATGGTGGTGTGCCTGTCTCTCATCCCTAACAGCGTGGTTATTGTGGACTGTCTATGGTGGTGTGCCTGTCTCTCATCCCTAACAGCCGTGGTTATTGTGGACTGTCTATGGTGGTGAGCCTGTCTCTCAATCTAACAGCCGGTTATTGTGGACTGTCTATGGTGGTGAGCCTGTCTCTCAATCCTAACAGCCGCGGTTACTGTGGATGTTATGTTGATGGTGGAGTGCCTGTCTCTCAACACATCATGTTTACTTGTATTTTCTGCCCTTCTACCCTTCATATAACCAGATAATAAATGACTCATGATAACAAAATGGACAGTGTGGACTGCACCCATGCAGAGGAGATGACATTCCCAAAACTCATTCTGTGACAGATTGATGAATAGTTCCAATATATTGTGTGAAGGAGACAACCATGTACCCAATGCCTCCTATACTTTTCAGTAGAACTTGAACACTAAAGCCTGCAGATATATTATAACTTCTTGTAAGCATGAGCCTTCATGATGTGTTGTAGTAAGGCTTATAACCTACAGTGTATGATGTCTCTCTATCAACATTTCAGTTCACCAATTCTACCATGTGTTCTGCAACATAATGCATTATACCTGTGCAGTATAGGGCTCTGAATAAAAACAAATGGAAATCTAGCCAGCAGGTAAATTATGGGCTTAAAAATACAACAGTTAGGTTCAATATATATATTTATAGTGAACAGCTTGCAACTATTTTATTCATGTCCCATCTTTTTGGCTACAATTGTATGGAGAGTTTTTACCCCCAAGCCATAAGACTCCTGAACAGCTAATCAAATAGCTACCCAGACTATTTGCATTGTCCCCCCCACCCCCCCCCACTACCCCTATTTTACGCTGCTGCTACTCTCGAGTTATATTCTCTATGCATAGTCACTTTAATGATGGGGCTCTGAGTGGTGCAGCGGTCTAAGGCACTGCATCTCAGCGGTCTAAGGCACTGCATCTCAGCGGTCTAAGGCACTGCATCTCCAAGTGGTCTAAGGCACTGCATCTCAGTGTTAGAGGAGTCACTACAGACCCTGGTTCAGTGGTCTAAGGCACTGCATCTCAGTGTTAGAGGAGTCACTACAGACCCCTGGTTCAGTGGTCTAAGGCACTGCATCTCAGTGCTAGAGGAGTCACTACAGACACCCTGGTTCAGTGGTCTAAGGCACTGCATCTCAGTGTTAGAGGAGTCACTACAGACCCCCTGGTTCAGTGGTCTAAGGCACTGCATCTCAGTGTTAGAGGAGTCACTACAGACCCCCTGGTTCAGTGGTCTAAGGCACTGCATCTCAGTGCTAGAGGAGTCACTACAGACCCCCTGGTTCAGTGGTCTAAGGCACTGCATCTCAGTGTTAGAGGAGTCACTACAGACACCCTGGTTCAGCGGTCTAAGGCACTGCACCTCAGTGGTCTAAGGTACTGCATCTCAGTGGTCTAAGGCACTGCATCTCAGTGGTCTAAGGCACTGCATCTCAGTGGTCTAAGGCACTGCATCTCAGTGCTAGAGGTGTCACTACAGACACCCTGGTTCAGTGGTCTAAGGCACTGCATCTCAGTGGTCTAAGGTACTGCATCTCAGTGGTCTAAGGCACTGCATCTCAGTGGTCTAAGGCACTGCATCTCAGTGCTGAGGTGTCACTACAGACACCCTGGTTCAGTGGTCTAAGGCACTGCATCTCAGTGCTAGAGGTGTCACTACAGACACCCTGGTTCAGTGGTCTGAGGCACTGCATCTCAGTGCTAGAGGAGTCACTACAGACACCCTGGTTCAGTGGTCTAAGGCACTGCATCTCAGTGCTAGAGGTGTCACTACAGACACCATGGTTCAGCAGTCTAAGGCACTGCATCTCAGTGTAGAGGTGTCACTACAGACACCCTGGTTCAGTGGTCTAAGGCACTGCATCTCAGTGTTAGAGGAGTCACTACAGACACCCTGGTTCAGTGGTCTAAGGCACTGCATCTCAGTGCTAGAGGAGTCACTACAGACCCTGGTTCAGAGGTCTAAGGCACTGCATCTCAGTGTTAGAGGAGTCACTACAGACACCCTGGTTCAGTGGTCTAAGACACTGCATCTCAGTGCTAGAGGAGTCACTACAGACACCTGGTTCAGTGGTCTAAGACACTGCATCTCAGTGCTAGAGGAGTCACTACAGACCCCTGGTTCAGTGGTCTAAGACACTGCATCTCAGTGCTAGAGGAGTCACTACAGACCCCTGGTTCAGTGGTCTAAGACACTGCATCTCAGTGCTAGAGGAGTCACTACAGACACCCTGGTTCAGTGGTCTAAGGCACTGCATCTCAGTGCTAGAGGAGTCACTACAGACACCCTGGTTCAGTGGTCTAAGGCACTGCATCTCAGTGCTAGAGGTGTCACTACAGACACCCTGGTGCAGTGGTCTAAGGCACTGCATCTCAGTGTTAGAGGAGTCACTACAGACACCCTGGTTCAGTGGTCTAAGGCACTGCATCTCAGTGTTAGAGGAGTCACTACAGACCTGGTTCAGTGGTCTAAGGCACTGCATCTCAGTGCTAGAGGAGTCACTACAGACCCTGGTTCAGTGGTCTAAGTGCTGCATCTCAGTGCTAGAGGTCACTACAGACACCCTGGTGCAGTGGTCTAAGGCACTGCATCTCAGTGTTAGAGGAGTCACTACAGACACCCTGGTGCAGCGGTCTAAGGCACTGCATCTCAGTGCTAGGAGGAGTCACTACAGACACCATGGTTCAGTGGTCTAAGGCACTGCATCTCAGTGTTAGAGTCACTACAGACCCTGGTTCAGTGGTCTAAGGTACTGCATCTCAGTGCTAGAGGAGTCACTACAGACACCCTGGTTCAGTGGTCTAAGCACTGCATCTCAGTGCTAGAGGAGTCACTACAGACACCCTGGTTCAGTGGTCTAAGGCACTGCATCTCAGTGCTAGAGGTGTCACTACAGACCCTGGTTCCAGAGGTCTAAGGCACTGCATCTCAGTGCTAGAGGAGTCACTACAGACACCATGGTTCCAGTGGTCTAAGGCACTGCATCTCAGTGCTAGAGGAGTCACTACAGACACCATGGTTCAGTGGTCTAAGGCACTGCATCTCAGTGCTAGAGGAGTCACTACAGACACCCTGGTTCAGTGGTCTGGGGCACTGCATCTCAGTGCTAGAGGAGTCACTACAGACACCCTGGTTCAGTGGTCTAAGGCACTGCATCTCAGTGCTAGAGGAGTCACTACAGACACCCTGGTTCAGTGGTCTAAGACACTGCATCTCAGTGCTAAGAGGAGTCACTACAGACACCATGGTTCAGTGGTCTAAGGCACTGCATCTCAGTGCTAGAGGAGTCACTACAGACACCCTGGTTCAGTGGTCTAAGACACTGCACCTCAGTGCTAGAGGAGTCACTACAGACACCCTGGTTCAGTGGTCTAAGGCACTGCATCTCAGTGCTAGAGGTGTCACTACAGACCCTGGTTCAGTGGTCTAAGACACTGCATCTCAGTGCTAGAGGAGTCACTACAGACACCCTGGTTCAGTGGTCTAAGGCACTGCACCTCAGTGCTAGAGGAGTCACTACAGACACCCTGGTTCAGTGGTCTAAGGCACTGCATCTCAGTGCTAGAGGTGTCACTACAGACCCTGGTTCAGTGGTCTAAGACACTGCACCTCAGTGTTAGAGGTGTCACTACAGACACCCTGGTTCAGTGGTCTAAGGCACTGCATCTCAGTGCTAGAGGTGTCACTACAGACCCTGGTTCAGTGGTCTAAGGCACTGCATCTCAGTGTTAGAGGTCACTACAGACACCCTGGTTCAGTGGTCTAAGGCACTGCACCTCAGTGCTAGAGGAGTCACTACAGACACCCTGGTTCAGTGGTCTAAGGCACTGCATCTCAGTGCTAGAGGTGTCACTACAGACCCTGGTTCAGTGGTCTAAGACACTGCACCTCAGTGTTAGAGGTGTCACTACAGACACCCTGGTTCAGTGGTCTAAGGCACTGCATCTCAGTGCTAGAGGTGTCACTACAGACCCTGGTTCAGTGGTCTAAGGCACTGCACCTCAGTGTTAGAGGTGTCACTACAGACACCCTGGTTCAGTGGTCTAAGGCACTGCATCTCAGTGCTAGAGGTGTCACTACAGACCCCCTGGTTCAGTGGTCTAAGACACTGCATCTCAGTGTTAGAGGTGTCACTACAGACCCCCTAGTTCAGTGGTCTAAGGCACTGCACCTCAGTGCTAGAGGAGTCACTACAGACACCCTGGTTCAGTGGTCTAAGGCACTGCATCTCAGTGCTAGAGTGTCACTACAGACCCTGGTTTCAGTGGTGGGCACTGCACCTCAGTGCTAGAGGAGTCACTACAGACACCCTGGTTCCAGTGGTCTAAGGCACTGCATCTCAGTGCTAGAGGTGTCACTACAGACCCTAGTTCAGTGGTCTAAGGCACTGCATCTCAGTGTTAGGAGTCACTGAACACCCTGGTTCAGTGGTCTAAGGCACTGCACCTCAGTGCTAAGAGGAGTCACTACAGACACCCTGGTTCAGTGGTCTAGGCACTGCATCTCAGTGCTAGAGGTGTCACTACAGACCCTGGTTCAGTGGTCTAAGACACTGCACCTCAGTGTTAGAGGTGTCACTACAGACACCCTGGTTCAGTGGTCTAAGGCACTGCATCTCAGTGCTAGAGGTGTCACTACAGACCCTGGTTCAGTGGTCTAGGCACTTCACCTCAGTGTTAGAGGTGTCACTGAACACCCTGGTTCAGTGGTCTAAGGCACTGCATCTCAGTGCTAGAGGTGTCACTACAGACCCTGGTTCAGCGGTCTAAGGCACTGCATCTCAGTGCTAGAGGTGTCACTACAGACACCCTGGTTCAGTGGTCTAAGGCACTGCATCTCAGTGCTAGAGGTGTCACTACAGACCCCCTGGTTCAGTGGTCTAAGACACTGCATCTCAGTGCTAGAGGTGTCACTACAGACACCCTGGTTCAGTGGTCTAAGGCACTGCATCTCAGTGCTAGAATTGTCACTACAGACCCCCTGGTTCAGTGGTCTAAGACACTGCATCTCAGTGCTAGAGGTGTCACTACAGACACCCTGGTTCAGTGGTCTAAGGCACTGCATCTCAGTGCTAGAGGAGTCACTACAGACCCCCTGGTTCAGTGGTCTAAGGCACTGCATCTCAGTGCTAGAGGGTCACTACAGACACCCTGGTTCGGTGGTCTAAGGTACTGCATCTCAGTGCTAGAGTCACTACAGACACCTGGTTCAGTGGTCTAAGGCACTGCACATCTCAGTGCTAGAGGTCACTACAGACACCCTGGTTCAGTGGTCTAAGGCACTGCATCTCCAGTGCTAGAGAAGTGCTACAGACACCCTGGTTCAGTGGTCTAAGGCACTGCATCTCAGTGCTAGAGGAGTCACTACAGACCCTGGTTCAGTGGTCTAAGGCACTGCATCTCAGTGTTAGAGGAGTCACTACAGACACCCTGGTTCAGTGGTCTAAGGCACTGCATCTCAGTGCTAGAGGAGTCACTACAGACACCCTGGTGCAGCGGTCTAAGGCACTGCACCTCAGGGCTAGAGGTGTCACTACAGACCCCCTGGTTCAGTGGTCTAAGGCACTGCATCTCAGTGCTAGAGGTGTCACTACAGACACCCTGGTTCAGTGGTCTAAGGCACTGCATCTCAGTGCTAGAGGAGTCACTACAGACCCCCTGGTTCAGAGGTCTAAGGCACTGCATCTCAGTGCTAGAGGTGTCACTACAGACACCCTGGTGCAGTGGTCTAAGGCACTGCATCTCAGTGCTAGAGGTCACTACAGACACCCTGGTTCAGTGGTCTAAGGCACTGCATCTCAGTGCTAGAGGTCACTACAGACACCCTGGTGCAGTGGTCTAAGGCACTGCATCTCAGTGCTAGAGGTCACTACAGACACCCTGGTTCAGTGGTCTAAGGCACTGCATCTCAGTGCTAGAGGTCACTACAGACACCCTGGTGCAGTGGTCTAAGGCACTGCATCTCAGTGCTAGAGGTGTCACTACAGACACCCTGGTTCAGTGGTCTAAGGCACTGCATCTCAGTGCTAGAGGTCACTACAGACCCTGGTTCAGTGGTCTAAGGCACTGCATCTCAGTGCTAGAGGAGTCACTACAGACACCCTGGTTCAGTGGTCTAAGGCACTGCATCTCAGTGCTAGAGGAGTCACTACAGACCCCCTGGTTCAGTGGTCTAAGGCACTGCATCTCAGTGCTAGAGGTGTCACTACAGACACCCTGGTTCAGTGGTCTAAGGCACTGCATCTCAGTGCTAGAGGTGTCACTACAGACACCCTGGTTCAGTGGTCTAAGGCACTGCATCTCTGTGCTAGAGGTGTCACTACAGACACCCTGGTTCAGTGGTCTAAGGCACTGCATCTCAGTGCTAGAGGTGTCACTACAGACACCCTGGTTCAGTGGTCTAAGGCACTGCATCTCAGTGCTAGAGGTGTCACTACAGACCCCCTGGTTCAGTGGTCTAAGGCACTGCATCTCAGTGCTAGAGGTGTCACTACAGACACCCTGGTTCAGCGGTCTAAGGCACTGCATCTCAGTGCTAGAGGTGTCACTACAGACCCCCTGGTTCAGTGGTCTAAGGCACTGCATCTCAGTGCTAGAGGTGTCACTACAGACACCCTGGTTCAGTGGTCTAAGGCACTGCATCTCAGTGCTAGAGGTGTCACCACAGACACCCTGGTTCAGTGGTCTAAGGCACTGCATCTCAGTGCTAGAGGAGTCACTACAGACACCCTGGTTCAGTGGTCTAAGGCACTGCATCTCAGTGCTAGAGGTGTCACTACAGACACCCTGGTTCAGTGGTCTAAGGCACTGCATCTCAGTGCTAGAGGTGTCACTACAGACACCCTGGTTCAGTGGTCTAAGGCACTGCATCTCAGTGCTAGAGGTCACTACAGACACCCTGGTGCAGTGGTCTAAGGCACTGCATCTCAGTGCTAGAGGAGTCACTACAGACACCCTGGTTCAGTGGTCTAAGGCACTGCATCTCAGTGCTAGAGGTGTCACTACAGACACCCTGGTTCAGTGGTCTAAGGCACTGCATCTCAGTGCTAGAGGTGTCACTACAGACACCCTGGTTCAGTGGTCTAAGGCACTGCATCTCAGTGCTAGAGGTGTCACTACAGACACCCTGGTTCAGTGGTCTAAGGCACTGCATCTCAGTGCTAGAGGTGTCACTACAGACACCCTGGTTCAGTGGTCTAAGGCACTGCATCTCAGTGCTAGAGGTGTCACTACAGACACCCTGGTTCAGTGGTCTAAGGCACTGCATCTCAGTGCTAGAGGAGTCACTACAGACCCCTGGTTCAGTGGTCTAAGGCACTGCATCTCAGTGCTAGAGGAGTCACTACAGACCCCCTGGTTCAGTGGTCTAAGGCACTGCATCTCAGTGCTAGAGGTGTCACTACAGACACCCTGGTTCAGTGGTCTAAGGCACTGCATCTCAGTGCTAGAGGTGTCACTACAGACACCCTGGTTCAGTGGTCTAAGGCACTGCATCTCTGTGCTAGAGGTGTCACTACAGACACCCTGGTTCAGTGGTCTAAGGCACTGCATCTCAGTGCTAGAGGAGTCACTACAGACCCCCTGGTTCAGTGGTCTAAGGCACTGCATCTCAGTGCTAGAGGTGTCACTACAGACACCCTGGTTCAGTGGTCTAAGGCACTGCATCTCAGTGCTAGAGGTGTCACTACAGACACCCTGGTTCAGTGGTCTAAGGCACTGCATCTCAGTGCTAGAGGTGTCACTACAGACACCCTGGTTCAGTGGTCTAAGGCACTGCATCTCAGTGCTAGAGGTGTCACTACAGACACCCTGGTTCAGTGGTCTAAAGCACTGCATCTCAGTGCTAGAGGAGTCACTACAGACCCCCTGGTTCAGTGGTCTAAGGCACTGCATCTCAGTGCTAGAGGTGTCACTACAGACACCCTGGTTCAGCGGTCTAAGGCACTGCATCTCAGTGCTAGAGGTGTCACTACAGACACCCTGGTTCAGCGGTCTAAGGCACTGCATCTCAGTGCTAGAGGTGTCACTACAGACCCCCTGGTTCAGTGGTCTAAGGCACTGCATCTCAGTGCTAGAGGAGTCACTACAGACACCCTGGTTCAGTGGTCTAAGGCACTGCATCTCAGTGCTAGAGGTGTCACTACAGACACCCTGGTTCAGCGGTCTAAGGCACTGCATCTCAGTGTTAGAGGTGTCACTACAGACACCCTGGTTCAGTGGTCTAAGGCACTGCATCTCAGTGCTAGAGGTGTCACTACAGACACCCTGGTTCAAATCCAGGCTGTATCACAACCCGGCCTGTGATTGGGAGTCCCATATGGCAGTGCTTAATTGGCCCAGCGTCGTCCAGGTTTGGCTGGTGTAGGCCATCATTGTAAATAAGAATTTGTTATTGACTGACTTGCAAAGTTAAATAAAGGTTCAATTTATAAAAAAACTATGAAATGATTTTACTATTAACTTATCCTCAGCAGTAATTGGTTTTACCCTCGTTGGTAATTGGTTTTACCCTCGTTGGTAATTGGTTTTACCCTCGTTGGTAATTGGTTTTACCCTCGTTGGTAATTGGTTTTTACCCCTCGTTGGTAATTGGCTTTACCCC
>NW_027013640.1:0-15628 GCF_036934945.1 Oncorhynchus masou masou | reverse complement strand
CGGTGGACTGGCAGCACTCTTTCCACATTGATGGACGCAGCACTCTTTCCACATTGATGGACGCAGCACTCTTTCCACATTGATGGACGCAGCACTCTTTCCACAATTACATTGATGGACGCAGCACTCTTTCCACAATTACATTGATGGACGCAGCACTCTTTCCACAATTACATTGATGGATGCAGCACTCTTTCCACATTGATGGACGCAGCACTCTTTCCACATTGATGGACGCAGCACTCTTTCCACATTGATGGAAGCAGCACTCTTTCCACATTGATGGACGCAGCACTCTTTCCACATTGATGGACGCAGCACTCTTTCCACATTGATGGACGCAGCACTCTTTCCACATTGATGTGACGCAGCACTCTTTCCACAATTACATTGATGGACGCAGCACTCTTTCCACATTGATGGACGCAGCACTCTTTCCACATTGATGGACGCAGCACTCTTTCCACATTGATGGACGCAGCACTCTTTCCACATTGATGGACGCAGCACTCTTTCCACATTGATGGACGCAGCACTCTTTCCACATTGATGGACGCAGCACTCTTTCCACATTGATGGACGCAGCACTCTTTCCACATTGATGGACGCAGCACTCTTTCCACATTGATGGACGCAGCACTCTTTCCACATTGATTGACGCAGCACTCTTTCCACAATTACATTGATTGACGCAGCACTCTTTCCACATTGATGGACGCAGCACTCTTTCCACAATGATGGACGCAGCACTCTTTCCACATTGATGGACGCAGCACTCTTTCCACATTGATGGACGCAGCACTCTTTCCACATTGATGGACGCAGCACTCTTTCCATTGATTGACGCAGCACTCTTTCCACATTGATGGACGCAGCACTCTTTCCACATTGATGGACGCAGCACTCTTTCCACATTGATGGACGCAGCACTCTTTCCACATTGATGGACGCAGCACTCTTTCCACATTGATGGACGCAGCACTCTTTCCACATTGATGGACGCAGCACTCTTTCCACATTGATGGACGCAGCACTCTTTCCACATTGATGGACGCAGCACTCTTTCCACATTGATGGACGCAGCACTCTTTCCACATTGATGGACGCAGCACTCTTTCCATTGATTGACGCAGCACTCTTTCCACATTGATGGACGCAGCACTCTTTCCACATTGATGGACGCAGCACTCTTTCCACATTGATGGACGCAGCACTCTTTCCACATTGATGGACGCAGCACTCTTTCCACATTGATGGACGCAGCACTCTTTCCACATTGATGGACGCAGCACTCTTTCCACATTGATGGACTTAGCACTCTTTCCACATTGATGGACGCAGCACTCTTTCCACATTGATGGACGCAGCACTCTTTCCACATTGATGGACGCAGCACTCTTTCCACATTGATTGACGCAGCACTCTTTCCACAATTACATTGATGGACGCAGCACTCTTTCCACATTGATGGACGCAGCACTCTTTCCACATTGATGGACGCAGCACTCTTTCCACATTGATGGACGCAGCACTCTTTCCACATTGATGGACGCAGCACTCTTTCCACATTGATGGACGCAGCACTCTTTCCACATTGATGGACGCAGCACTCTTTCCACATTGATGGACGCAGCACTCTTTCCACATTGATGGACGCAGCACTCTTTCCATTGATTGACGCAGCACTCTTTCCACATTGATGGACGCAGCACTCTTTCCACATTGATGGACGCAGCACTCTTTCCACATTGATGGACGCAGCACTCTTTCCACATTGATGGACGCAGCACTCTTTCCACATTGATTGACGCAGCACTCTTTCCACAATTACATTGATTGACGCAGCACTCTTTCCACATTGATGGACGCAGCACTCTTTCCACATTGATGGACACAGCACTCTTTCCACATTGATGGACGCAGCACTCTTTCCACATTGATGGACGCAGCACTCTTTCCACATTGATGGATGCAGCACTCTTTCCACATTGATGGACGCAGCACTCTTTCCATTGATTGACGCAGCACTCTTTCCACATTGATGGACGCAGCACTCTTTCCACATTGATGGACGCAGCACTCTTTACATTACATTGATGGACGCAGCACTCTTTCCACATTGATGGACGCAGCACTCTTTCCACATTGATGGACGCAGCACTCTTTCCACATTGATGGACGCAGCACTCTTTCCACATTGATGGACGCAGCACTCTTTCCACATTGATGGACGCAGCACTCTTTCCACATTGATGGACGCAGCACTCTTTCCACATTGATGGACGCAGCACTCTTTCCACATTGATGGACGCAGCACTCTTTCCACATTGATGGACGCAGCACTCTTTCCACATTGATGGACGCAGCACTCTTTCCACATTGATGGACGCAGCACTCTTTCCACATTGATGGACGCAGCACTCTTTCCACATTGATGGACGCAGCACTCTTTCCACATTGATTGACGCAGCACTCTTTCCACAATTACATTGATTGACGCAGCACTCTTTCCACATTGATGGACGTAGCACTTTTCCACATTGATGGACGCAGCACTCTTTTCCACATTGATGGACGCAGAGTACTCTTTCCACATTGATGGACGAGCACTCTTTCCACATTGATGGACGCACTCTTTCCATTGATTGACGTAGCACTCTTTCCATTGATGGACGCAGCACTCTTTCCACATTGATGGACGAGCACTCTTTCCACATTGATGGACGAGCACTTTTCCACATTGATGGACGAGCAATTTTCCACATTGATGGACGCACTCTTTCCACATTGATGGACGCACTCTTTCCACATTGATGGACGAGTACTTATCCATTGATGGACGATAATTTTCCACATTGATGATCGAGCACTCTTTCCACATTGATGGACGCAGCACTCTTTCCATTGATTGACGCAGCACTCTTTCCACATTGATGGACGAGCACTCTTTTCCACATTGATGGACGCAGCACTTTTTCCACATTGATGGACGCAGCACTCTTTCCACATTGATGGACGCAGCACTCTTTTCCACATTGATGGACGAAAGCACTCTTCCACATTGATGGATCTTTTTCCACATTGATGGACGAGCACTCTTTCCACATTGATGGACTTAGCACTCTTTCCACATTGATGGACGCAGCACTCTTTCCACATTGATGGATTTGTGCACTCTTTCCACATTGATGGACGGCAGCACTCTTCCACATTGATTGACGCAGCACTCTTTCCACAATTACATTGATGGACGAAGCACTCTTTCCACATTGATGGACGCAGCACTCTTTCCACATTGATGGACGAGCACTCTTTTCCACATTGATGGACGAGCACTCTTTCCACATTGATGGACGAAAGCACTCTTTCCACATTGATGGACGAGCACTCTTTCCACATTGATGGACGCAGCACTCTTTCCACATTGATGGACGCAGATGGACGAGCACTCTTTCCACATTGATGGACGAGCACTTCTTTCCATTGATTGACGAGCACTCTTTCCACATTGATGGACGCAGCACTCTTTCCACATTGATGGACGAGCACTTTTTCCACATTGATGGACGCAGCACTCTTTCCACATTGATGGACGCAGCACTCTTTCCACATTGATTGACGTAGATACTCTTTCCACAATTACATTGATTGACGCAGCACTCTTTCCACATTGATGGACGCAGCACTCTTTCCACATTGATGGACACAGCACTCTTTCCACATTGATGGACGCAGCACCTTTTCCACATTGATGGACGAAAGCACTCTTTCCACATTGATGGATGCAGCACTCTTTCCACATTGATGGACGAGCACTTCTTTTCCATTGATTGACGTAGCACTTTTCCACATTGATGGACGCAGCACTCTTTCCACATTGATGGACGAGCACTCTTTACATTACATTGATGGACGCAGCACTCTTTCCACATTGATGGACGCAGCACTCTTTCCACATTGATGGACGCAGCACTTTTCCACATTGATGGACGCAGCACTCTTTCCACATTGATGGACGCAGCACTCTTTCCACATTGATGGACGAGCACTCTTTCCACATTGATGGACGCAGCACTCTTTCCACATTGATGGACGAGCACCTTTCCACATTGATGGACGAGCACTCTTTCCACATTGATGGACGGCACTCTTTCCACATTGATGGACGAGCACTCTTTCCACATTGATGGACGAGCACTCTTTCCACATTGATGGACGCAGCACTCTTTCCACATTGATGGACGTACTCTTTCCACATTGATTGACGCACACTTTCCACATTGATGGACGCAGCACTCTTTCCACATTGATGGACGAGCACTTTTTCCACATTGATGGACGAGCACTCTTTCCACATTGATGGACGCATACTACGCAGTACTCTTTTCCACATTGATGGATGCATTTTCCACATTGATGGACGCAGCACTCTTTCCACATGATGGACGAGTACTCTTTTCCACATTGATGGACGCAGCACTCCTTTCCACATTGATTGACGCAGCACTCTTTCCACATTGATGGACGAAGCACTCTTTCCACATTGATGGACGCAGCACTCTTTCCACATTGATGGACGCAGCACTCTTTCCACATTGATGGACGTGACATTACATTGATGGACGCAGCACTTTTCCATTACATTGATGGACGCAGCACTCTTTACATTACATTGATGGACGCAGCACTCTTTCCACATTGATGGACGCAGCACTCTTTCCATTACATTGATGGACGCAGCACTCTTTCCATTACATTGATGGACGAGCACTCTTTCCACATTGATGGACGCAGCACTCTTTCCACATTGATGGACGAGCACTCTTTTCCACATTGATGGACGAGCACTCTTTTCCACATTGATGGACGCAGCACTCTTTCCACATTGATGGACGCAGCACTCTTTCCATTGATGGACGCAGCACTCTTTCCACATTGATGGACGCAGCACTCTTTCCACATTGATGGACGCAGCACTCTTTCCATTGATGGATGCAGCACTCTTTCATTACATTGATGGACGCAGCACTCTTTCATTACATTGATGGACGCAGCACTCTTTACATTACATTGATGGACGCAGCACTCTTTACATTACATTGATGGACGAAGCACTCTTTACATTACATTGATGGACGCGAGCACTCTTTCCATTACATTGATGGACGAGCACTCTTTTACATTACATTGATGGACGCAGCACTTACTTTCCACATTGATGGGACGCAGCACTCTTTCCATTACATTGATGGACGAGCACTCCACATTTGGACGCATTTTCCACATTGATGGACGCAGCACTCTTTACATTACATTGATGGACGCAGCACTCTTTCCATTACATTGATGGACGCAGCACTCTTTCCACATTGATGGACGCAGCACTCTTTCCACATTGATGGACGCAGCACTCTTTTCCACATTGATGGACGCAGCACTCTTTCCACATTGATGGACGCAGCACTCTTTTCCACATTGATGGACGCAGCACTCTTTCCACATTGATGGACGCAGCACTCTTTCCACATTGATGGACGCAGCACTCTTTCCACATTGATGGACGCAGCACTCTTTCCACATTGATGGACGCAGCACTCTTGATGACGGCACTCTTTCCACATTGATGGACGCAGCACTCTTTCCACATTGATGGATGCAGCACTCTTTCCACATTGATGGACGCAGCACTCTTTCCACATTGATGGACGAGCACTTTTTCCACATTGATTGACGCTCTTTCCACATTGATGGAGCGCAGCACTCTTTCCCACATTGATGGACGCAGCACTCTTTCCACATTGATGGACGCAGCACTCTTTCCACATTGATGGACGCACTCTCTTTCCACATTGATGGACGCAGCACTCTTTCCACATTGATGGACGCAGCACTCTTTCCACATTGATGGACGCACTCTTTACATTACATTGATGGACGCAGCACTCTTTCCATTACATTGATGGACGCAGCACTCTTTACACATTGATGGACTCGCAGCACTTACATTTCCACCTTACATTCTTGATGGACGAGCACTCTTTCCACATTGATGGACGTCCTGTCTCATCTTCTCTTCATTACATTGATGGACGCAGCACTCTTTCCACATTGATGGACGCTCACTCTTTCCACATTGATGGACGTCCTGCACTCTTTCCACATTGATGGACGCAGCACTCTTTCCACATTGATGGACTTTACATTTTCCACATTGATGGACCAGCACTCTTTTCACATTGATGGACAGCACTCTTTCCACACATTGATGGACGCAGCACTCTTTCCCACATTGATGGACTGTCTCGCACTCTTTCCACATTGATGGGATTTTTCTCTTTCCACATTGACATCCCTCTGATGGGTCTCACTCTTTTACACATCCCTGATGGACTCATCTTCTCTTTCCACATTGATGGACATCCCTCTGATGGACGCAGCTTCTCTTTCCACATTGATGGACATCACTCTTTCCACATTGATGGACTGTCTCGTCTTCTCTTTTCCACATTGATGGATGATCACTCTTTCCACATTGATGGACGTAGCACTTTTTTCCACATTGATGGACGCAGTCTCTTTCCACATTGATGGACACAGCACTCTTTCCACATTGATGGACGCAGCACTCTTTCCACATTGATGGACGCAGCTCTTTCCACATTGATGGACGCACTCTTTCCACATTGATGGACGCAGCACTCTTTCCACATTGATGGACGCAGCACTCTTTCCACATTGATGGACGAGCACTCTTTCCACATTGATGGACGCAGCACTCTTTCCATACATTGATGGATTTGCAGCACTTTTTCCACATTGATGGACGAGCACTCTTTCCACATTGATGGACTTAGCACTCTTTCCACTATTGATGGATGCAGCACTCTTTCCACATTGATGGACGCAGCACTCTTTCCACATTGATGGACGTAGCACTCTTTCCATTGATGGACGCAGCACTCTTTCCACATTGATTGACGTATCTTTCCACATTGATGGACTTAGCACTCTTTCCACATTGATGGATGCAGCACTCTTTCCACATTGATGGACGAGTACTCTTTCCACATTGATGGACGCAGCACTCTTTCCACATTGATGGACGCAGCACTCTTTCCATTATTGATGGACGCAAGCACTCTTTCCACATTGATGGACGCAGCACTCTTTCCACATTGATGGACGCAGCACTCTTTCCACATTGATGGACGCAGCACTCTTTACATTACATTGATGGACGCAGTCTTCTCTTTACATTACATTGATGGACGTAGCACTCTTTACTTACATTGATGGACGTCTGCACTCTTTACATTACATTGATGGACGTCTCGCACTCTTTACATTACATTGATGGACGTCAGCACTCTTTTACATTACATTGATGGACTGTCTCGCACTCTTTACATTACATTGATGGACTGTCTTCTCACTCTTTACATTACATTGATGGACGCAGCACTCTTTCCACATTGATGGACGCAGCACTCTTTCCACATTGATGGACATCACTCTTTCCACATTGATGGACGCAGCACTCTTTCCACATTGATGGACGCTTGCACTCTTTCCACATTGATGGACGCAGCACTCTTTCCACATTGATGGACGCAGCACTCTTTCCACATTGATGGACGCAGCACTCTTTCCACATTGATGGACAGCACTCTTTCCACATTGATGGACACTCTTTCCACATTGATGGACGCAGCACTCTTTCCACATTGATGGACGCATCACTCTTTCCACATTGATGGACGTATCTTTCCACATTGATGGACGTGCACTCTTTCCACATTGATGGACGCAGCACTCTTTCCACATTGATGGACGCAGCACTCTTTCCACATTGATGGACGCAGCACTCTTTCCACATTGATGGACGCAGCACTCTTTACATTACATTGATGGACGCAGCACTCTTTACATTACATTGATGGACGTCTCGTCTTCTCTTTACATTACATTGATGGACGCAGCACTCTTTACATTACATTGATGGACTCATCACTCTTTACATTACATTGATGGACGCAGCACTCTTTACATTACATTGATGGACTGTCCTGCAGCACTCTTTCCACATTGATGGACACAGCACTCTTTCCACATTGATGGACGCAACACTCTTTCCACATCACTCTGATGGATGCAGCACTCTTTCATTACATCATTGATGGACGCAGCACTCTTTCCACATTACATTACATCACTCTTTCCACATTGATGGACGCAGCACTCTTTCCACATTGATGGACAGCACTCTTTCCACATTGATGGACGTCTCGTCTTCTCTTTACATTACATTGATGGACTGCTGCTCTCTTTCCCACATTTACATTTTCCACATTTAAGATGGACGCAGCACTCTTTCCAGAAGCGACTTTTCCACATTGATTGACGACCTCTTTCCACATTGATGGACAGCACTCTTTCCACATTGATGGATGCAGCACTCTTTCCACATTGATGGGTGAGAAGCACTCTTTCCACATTGATGGACCTTGAAGCACTCTTTCCACATTGATGGACGCAGCACTCTTTCCACATTGATGGACGAGCACTTTTCCACATTGATGGACGAGCAGCACTCTTTCCACATTGATGAGCGGGAGCACTCTTTACATTACATTGATGGACGCAGCACTCTTTACATTACATTGATGGACGCAGCACTCTTTACATTACATTGATGGACGATCAGCACTCTTTACATTACATTGATGGACGTTCCCTCTTTACATTACATTGATGGACGAGCACTCTTTACATTACATTGATGGACGCAGCACTCTTTACATTACATTGATGGACGAGCACTCTTTACATTACATTGATGGACGAGCACTTGATGGACGAGCACTCTTTCCACATTGATGGACGAGCACTCTTTCCACATTGATGGACGCAGCACTCTTTCCACATTGATGGACGAGCACTCTTTCCACATTGATGGACGCAGCACTCTTTCCACATTGATGGACGCAGCACTCTTTCCACATTGATGGACGCACACTCTTTCCACATTGATGGGCCACCTCTTTCCACATTGATGGACGCAGCACTCTTTCCACATTGATGGACGCCAGCACTCTTTCCCTCTGATGGACATCTTTGTCACATGATGGACGCGAGATCTTCACATTGATGGACGCAGCACTCTTTCCACATTGGGACGAAAAGAGCTCTCCACATTGATGGACGCAGCTCTTTCCACATTGATGGACGAAAGCACTCTTTCCACATTGATGGATGCGATTAGCACTCTTTCCACATTGATGGGAAAGGAGCACTCTTTCCACATTGATGGACGCAGCACTCTTTCCACATTGATGGACATAGCACATCTTTCCATGTGACATTGATGGACGAGCACTCTTTACATTACATTGATGGACAGCACTCTTTCCACCATTGATGGACGCACTCTTTACATTACATTGATGGACGCACTACATTGATGGACGAGCACTGTTACATTACGCATTGATGGACGCAGCACTCTTTCATTGATGGACATTGATGGACGTAGCACTCTTTCCACATTGATGGACGCAGCACTCTTTCCATTGATGGACGCAGCACTCTTTCCACATTGATGGATGAGCACTCTTTCCACATTGATGGACGCAGTCTTTTCCACATTGATGGACGCAGCACTCTTTCCACATTGATGGACGCAGCACTCTTTCCACATTGGATGGACGTACACTCAGATGGACACTCTTTGTTACATTGATGGATCGCGCAGCACTCTTTGCATTACATTGATGGACGTAGCCCGCTTTAAGGATTCCACATTGATGGAGGAGCAGCACTCTTTCCACATTGGGACGTAGGGATTCTTTCCACATTGATGGACGAGCACTCTTTCCACATTGATGGATGCAGCACGATGGACAGCACTCTTTCCACATTGATGGACGAACAGCACTCTTTCCACATTGATGGACTTAGCAAACATTGATGGATGCAGCACTCTTTCCACATTGATGGATGCAGCATCTTTACATTACATTGATGGACCAGCACTCTTTCCACATTGATGGACGCATCCCTCTTTCCACATTGTCCACATCTTTACATTACATTGATGGACGTCTCGTCTTCTCTTTCCATTACATTGATGGACGCAGCACTCTTTCCATTGATGGACGCTTGCACTCTTTCCACACATTGATGGACGTCTCGCACTCTTTACACTACATTGATGGACGCAGCACTCTTTACATTACATTGATGGACGCAGCACTCTTTCTCTTTGATACATTACTGATGGACGCAGCACTCTTTTACATTACATCACTCTGATGGACGCAGTCTCTTTCCATTTACATTGATGGACGCAGCACTCTTTACATTACATTGATGGACGCAGCACTCTTTCCATTGATGGGACATCTTTACATTGATGGACGTCTCGTACTCTTTACATTACATTGATGGACTGCTCGCACTCTTTACATTACATTGATGGACGTCTCGCACTCTTTACATTACATTGATGGACGCAGCACTCTTTCCATTACATTGATGGACGTCTTGTCACTCTTTACATTACATTGATGGACGCAGCACTCTTTACATTACATTACATCACTCTGACATTGATGGACGAGCACTCTTTCCACATTGATGGACGCAGCACTCTTTCCACATTGATGGACGCAGCACTCTTTCCACATTGATGGACTGTCTCGCACTCTTTTCCACATTGATGGACGCAGTCTCTTTCCACATTGATGGACATCACTCTTTCCACATTGATGGACGTCTTCCACATTGATGGACGCATTACTTTCCACATTGATGGACGCAGCACTCTTTCCACATTGATGGACGAGCACTCTTTCCACATTGATGGACGAAGTCTTCTCTTCACATTGATGGACGCAGCACTCTTTCCACATTGATGGACGCAGCACTCTTTCCACATTGATGGACGCAGCACTCTTTCCACATTGATGGACGTCACTCTTTCCACATTGATGGACGTCTCGCACTCTTTACACATTTCTGATGGACGTGTCACTCTTTCCACATTGATGGACATCTTTCCACATTGATGTCGCTGCACTCATTTCCACATTGATGGACGCACTCTTTCCACATTGTCTCTTTCCATTACATTGATGGACGCTTCACTTCTTTTACATTACATTGATGGACTGTCGTTTTCTCTTTACATTACATTTGTCCCTTCACATTGATGGACTGTCTCATCTTCTCTTTACATTACATTGATGGACGAAGCACTCTTTCCATTATTGATGACGCAGCACTCTTTCCACATTGATGGACACAGCACTTTTCCACATTGATGGACGCAGCACTCTTTCCACATTGATGGATACACTTTTCCACATTGATGGACGAGCACTCTTTCCACATTGATGGACGAGCACTCTTTCCACATTGATGGACGAGCACTCTTTCCACATTGATGGACGAGCACTCTTCTCCACTGATGGACGCAGCACTCTTTTACATTACATTGATGGACGCAGCACTCTTTCCACATTGATGGACGATCTTTCCACATTGATGGACGAGCACTCTTTCCACATTGATGGACGCAGCACTCTTTCCACATTGATGGACGATGGACTTAGCACTCTTTCCACATTGATGGATGCAGCACTCTTTCCACATTGATGGACGCAGCACTCTTTCCACATTGATGGACGCAGCACTCTTTCCACATTGATGGACGCACACTCTTTCCACATTGATGGACGCAGCACTCTTTCCACATTGATGGACGCAGCACTCTTTCCACATTGATGGACGCAGCACTCTTTACATTACATTGATGGACGCAGCACTCTTTACATTACATTGATGGACGAGCACTCTTTCATTACATTGATGGACGCAGCACTCTTTACATTACATTGATGGACGCAGCACTCTTTATATTACATTGATGGACGCAGCACTCTTTACATTACATTGATGGACGCAGCACTCTTTACATTACATTGATGGACGAGCACTTTTCCATTACATTGATGGACGCAGCACTCTTTACATTACATTGATGGACGAGCACTCTTTCCACATTGATGGACGCAGTACTCTTTCCACATTGATGGACGCAGCACTCTTTCCACATTGATGGACGCAGCACTTTTCCACATTGATGGACGCAGCACTCTTTTCCACATTGATGGACGCACTCTTTCCACATTGATGGACGCAGCACTCTTTTTCCATATTGATGGACGCAGCACTCTTTCCACATTGATGGACGCAGCACTCTTTCCACATTGATGGACGTATAGCACTCTTTCCACATTGATGGACGAGCACTCTTTCCACATTGATGGACGCACTCTTTTGATGGACGCATTTCCACATTGATGGACGCAGCACTCTTTCCACATTGATGGACGCAGCACTTTTTCCACATTGATGGACGAAGCACTTTTACATTGATGGACGACACTCTTTCCACATTGATGGACGCACCACTCTTTGGACCATTACATTGATGGACGCACTCTTTCCACATTGATGGACGAAGCACTCTTTTACATTACATTGATGGACGCAGCACTCTTTCCATTGATGGACTACATTACATTGATGGACGCAGCACTCTTTACATTACATTGATGGACGCAGCACTTTACATTACATTGATGGACGCAGCACTTTACATTACATTGATGGACGCAGCACTTTTCCACATTGATGGACACAGCACTCTTTCCATTGATGGACGCAGCACTCTTTCCACATTGATGGATGCAGCACTCTTTCCACATTGATGGACGCAGCACTCTTTCCACATTGATGGACGCAGCACTCTTTCCACATTGATGGACGCAGCACTCTTTCCACATTGATGGACGAGCACTCTTTCCACATTGATGGACGTAGCACTCTTACATTACATTGATGGACGCAGCACTCTTTACATTACGCATTTTCCACATTGATGGACATAGCACTCTTTACATTACATTGATGGACGCAGCACTCTTTACATTACATTGATGGACGCACTCTTTCCACTCTTTACATTACATTGATGGACGAGCACTCTTTACATTACATTGATGGACGAAGCACTCTTTCCACATTGATGGACGCAGCACTCTTTCCACATTGATGGACGCAGCACTTTTCCACATTGATGGACACACACATTGATGGACAGTACTCTTTTCCACATTGATGGACGCAGCACTCTTTACATTGATGGACATTGATGGACGAAAAGACTCTTTCCACATTGATGGACGCAGCACTCTTTCCACATTGATGGACGCAGCACTCTTTACATTACATTGATGGACGCAGCACTCTTTTCCACATTGATGGACATTGATGGACACAGCACTTTACATTACATTGATGGACGAAAGCACTCTTTCCATTACATTGATGGACATTTTCCATTGATGGACGAGCACTCTTTCCATTGATGGACGCATAATTACTACATTGGATGGACGCAGCACTTTTCCACTACATTGATGGACGAGCACTCTTTACATTACATTGATGGACGCAGCACTCTTTCCATTATGGACATTTTACATTGATGGACGCAGCACTCTTTCCATTGATGGACGCAGCACTCTTTACATTGATGGACGAGCACTCTTTTCCACATTGATGGACGCAGCACTCTTTCCACATTGATGGACGCAGCACTCTTTCCACATTGATGGACGAGCACTCTTTACATTACATTGATGGACGAGCACTCTTTTACATTACATTGATGGACGAGTACTCTTTCCACATTGATGGACGCAGCACTCTTTACATTACATTGATGGACGCAGCACTCTTTACATTACATTGATGGACGCAGCACTCTTTCCACATTGATGGACGAGCACTCTTTCCACATTGATGGACGTAGCACTCTTTCCACATTGATGGACGCAGCACTCTTTCCACATTGATGGACGAAAGTACTCTTTCCACATTGATGGACGTAGCACTCTTTACATTACATTGATGGATTTGCGCACTCTTTCCATTGATGGATCTAGCACTCTTTCCACATTGATGGACGAAACACCCTTTACATTACATTGATGGACGAGCACTCTTTCCATTACATTGATGGACGAGCACTCTTTCCATTGATGGACGCAGCACTCTTTCCACTACATTGATGGACGCAGCACTCTTTCCACTACATTGATGGACGCAGCACTCTTTCCACTACATTGATGGACGCAGCACTCTTTACATTACATTGATGGACGCAGCACTCTTTCCATTACATTGATGGACGCAGCACTCTTTCCATTGATGGACGCAGCACTCTTTACATTGATGGACGCAGCACTCTTTCCATTGATGGACGCAGCACTCTTTACATTGATGGACGCAGCACTCTTTCCACATTGATGGAAGCAGCACTCTTTACATTACATTGATGGACGCAGCACTCTTTACATAACATTGATGGACGCAGCACTCTTTCCACATTGATGGACGCAGCACTCTTTACATTACATTGATGGACGCAGCACTCTTTACATTACATTGATGGACGCAGCACTCTTTCCACATTGATGGACGCAGCACTCTTTCCACATTGATGGACGCAGCACTCTTTCCACATTGATGGACGCAGCACTCTTTCCACATTGATGGACGCAGCACTCTTTCCACATTGATGGACGCAGCACTCTTTCCACATTGATGGACGCAGCACTCTTTCCACATTGATGGACGCAGCACTCTTTCCACATTGATGGACGCAGCACTCTTTCCACATTGATGGACGCAGCACTCTTTCCACATTGATGGACGCAGCACTCTTTCCACATTGATGGACGCAGCACTCTTTCCACATTGATGGACGCAGCACTCTTTCCACATTGATGGACGCAGCACTCTTTCCATTGATGGACGCAGCACTCTTTACATTGATGGACGCAGCACTCTTTCCACATTGATGGACGCAGCACTCTTTACATTACATTGATGGACGCAGCACTCTTTACATTACATTGATGGACGCAGCACTCTTTCCACATTGATGGACGCAGCACTCTTTACATTACATTGATGGACGCAGCACTCTTTACATTACATTGATGGACGCAGCACTCTTTCCACATTGATGGACGCAGCACTCTTTCCACATTGATGGACGCAGCACTCTTTCCACATTGATGGACGCAGCACTCTTTACATTACATTGATGGACGCAGCACTCTTTCCACATTGATGGACGCAGCACTCTTTCCACATTGATGGACGCAGCACTCTTTACATTACATTGATGGACGCAGCACTCTTTACATTACATTGATGGACGCAGCACTCTTTCCACATTGATGGACGCAGCACTCTTTCCACTACATTGATGGACGCAGCACTCTTTCCACTACATTGATGGACGCAGCACTCTTTACATTACATTGATGGACGCAGCACTCTTTACATTACATTGATGGACGCAGCACTCTTTCCATTACATTGATGGACGCAGCACTCTTTCCATTGATGGACGCAGCACTCTTTACATTGATGGACGCAGCACTCTTTCCATTACATTGATGGACGCAGCACTCTTTCCATTGATGGACGCAGCACTCTTTACATTGATGGACGCAAGCACTCTTTCCATTGATTGATCTTTCCACAATAT
>NW_027013639.1:0-15629 GCF_036934945.1 Oncorhynchus masou masou | reverse complement strand
CATATAGTACTGTGGTCTATCATGATCAATATCTTCACAGTATTCAGGCTCAGATAGTACCGTGGTCTATCATGATCAATATCTTCAGTATTCAGGCTCATATAGTACCGTGGTCTATCATGATCCAATCTTTACAGTATTCAGGCTCATATAGTACGGTGGTCTATAAGACAATATCTTTACAGTATTCAGGCTCATATAGTACCGTGGTCTATCTGTGTCAATATCTTTTACAGTATTCTGCTCAATTCGATAATTCCCTGCCATAGTCTCGAAATGGCAGCAAGGTGATAGATAATGGGAGAAGAATGACATGGCGCTTGTTGCTAGAAGGCCCCATTAGGCACAGATCTAGGATCAGCTTACCCTTCCTCAAATCCTAACCATCCAGCAGGCAACTTTCAAAACTGACCATATATCAGACTTTAGAGACATAGAATTGAAAAATGAGATGGATCTCTTTGGAGTGTTATTTGAACAACCTTTTGGGAACTGATCCAGGATCAGCTTTCCCTCCATCAAATAGCAACCTTACCATTGAGAGAAAACCTTACAAAATGACCTAAGATCAGTGTGTGAAGATGTAGACAGACACATCTTGGCTTTACCACTTATTGGTCTGGCTTAGTCTTTATCTAAAATTGATTGAGAATGTGTGTGTGTGTGATCGTAAACATTGCTGGTCCTTCGTGCCAGCAACACACACACACACACCAGTCTTACTATGGCGGTACATTGATTTATCTACAGCAAATTCCCTATACGCTCTTCTTCTCCCCAGTAAAACTCTCTCCTCTACGCGCTTCCTCTCCTCTACGCGCCTCCTCTCCTCTACGCGCTTCCTCTCCTCTACTGCGTTTCCTCTCCTCTACGCGCTTCCTCTCCTCTACGCGCTTCCTCTCCTCTACGCTTCCTCTCCTCTACGTGCTTCCTCTCCTCTTCTCTACGTGCCTCCTCTCCTCTACGCGCTTCCTCTCCTCTCGCGCTTCCTCTCCTCTCGCTTCCTCTCCTCTACGCGCTTCCTCTCCTCTCCTCTACGCCTCCTCTCCTCTCCTCTGTGCGCTTCCTCTCCTCTCCTCTACGCGCCTCCTCTCCACTCCGCCTCCTCCACCATAATTTGCAAATAAATTAATTAAAAAATCCTACAATGTGATTTTCTGGATTTTTTCCTTCATTTTGTCTGTCATGGTTGAAGTGTACCTATGATGAAAATTACAGGCCTCTCATCTTTTTAAGTGGGAGAACTTGCACAATTGGTGGCTGACTAAATACTTTTTTGCCCCACTGTATGTTAAATGTCTATGTCTTGGTCACACTGGTAAGATGATTAAAGCATACTCCTGCATGTCTTCCTTACTATACCTGATGTTTGGGCACCCCCTGGTGGTAGTACGATTAAATTACACAAGCCAATGAAGTTACTGTAACAACCATTCAAACTCAACACACATCCAATCAGTTGAGGCTGGTAGTGGAGAAATGGCGAGGAGAGGTTCACAACACGTAATATTATTATAGGATAGGCTAATGATAATTTATTCACTTTAAATTGCAGGTGTTTCTATACCGTTCCATTCATTCCATCCCAGCCATTACAATGAGCATGCCCTCCTTATTTTTCCATCACCAGCCTCCACTGCCTCCAACACAGGATAATATGTCAACATTCCAGAATTTGTCAGTAGATGGATCATCTCTCAATAAAAGTTTAATTATGAAGAGTTTTGTTGCATTATTACTGTGTCAATAAGACTACATACCAGTCTGTCAGATGGAGAATGTTTCCTTGGTGAAGTTAATTTTACTGATGTTTGTTCCATGGATGAGGAGATTGGAGTGGACAGCACTATTTGAAACAGAAGAGGTCCAAACTACACAGGTACAAATGCTTAGTAAATGTGTTTACAATGAATCAAACAGCATAATGAAGACAGGCAGCTACCTTTAGGTGGTGCACTTTCACTACACAATAATGTGTCAGAATCCAGAGTATACTAGACTCCTGACCTTGAAGCCAGTTCCACTGCATTTTTTAAATTCCTCCCCTCTTATCAGGGACTGATTTAGACCTGGGACACCAGGTGGGTGATACCCCTCTGATCAGGGACTGATTTAGACCTGGGACACCAGGTGGGTGATACCCCTCTGATCAGGGACTGATTTAGACCTGGGACACCAGGTGGGTGATTCCCCTCTGATCAGGGACTGATTTAGACCTGGGACACCAGGTGGGTGCAGTTAGTTATCAGGTAGAACAGAAAACCAGCAAGCTCAGGACCTTGTAGGGTCAAAGTTGAATACCTCTGGTACACAGCACAAAACATGAAAACATTATATTCCTTTATTTTACTGTAAAAACTACACTATTAGAAAAAAAGAGTCCCTAAAGGGTAATTCTCCATAGGAGAACCATTTTGGTTTCAGGTAGAAGAACCCTTCAGGTTTCCATGTAGAACTCTGTGGAAAGGGTTTTACCTGGAACCAAAAAGGGTTCTTCAAGCTTTCTCCTATGTGGCCAGCCTAAGAACCCTTTTAATCTATGGGTGTAGCAAACATGATACCCCACATTTGGTTCCTAAAACATACACCTTATGTACAGTATCAGTCAAAAGTTTGGACACATCTAGTCATTCAAGGGTTTTTTTTATTTGTACTATTTTCAACATTTTAGAGACAGCTTTGCACACTCTTGG
This sequence comes from Oncorhynchus masou masou, assembly GCF_036934945.1. Classification (NCBI taxonomy): domain Eukaryota; kingdom Metazoa; phylum Chordata; class Actinopteri; order Salmoniformes; family Salmonidae; genus Oncorhynchus; species Oncorhynchus masou. The sequence continues at coordinate 12,936 of NW_027013639.1, read as the reverse complement.
CATTCTCTTATCCAGCTTCACCTGGAAAGCTTTTCCAATAGTTTTGAAGGAGTTCCCACATATGCTGAGCACTTGTTTGCTGCTTTCCCTTCACTCTGCGGTCCATCTCAATTGACTTGAGGTCGGGTGATTGTGGAGGCCAGGTCATCTGATGCAGCACTCCATCGCTCTCTTGGTCAAATAGCCCTTACACAGCCTGGAGGTGTGTTGGGTCATTGTCTTGTTGAAAAACAAATGATGTCCCACTAAGCGCAAACCAGATGGGATGGCGTATTGCTGCAGAATGCTGTGGTAGCCATGCTGGTTAAGTGTGTCTTGAATTTTAAATAAATCACAGACAGTGTCACCACCCCCACTCCATCACACCTCCTACATGCTTCACAGTGGGAACCACACATGCGGAGATCATCCGTTCACCTAGTCTCGTCTCACAAAGACACGGCGGTTGGAACCAAAAATCTCAAATTTGGACTCATCAGACCAAAGGACAGATTTCCACGGTCTAATGTCCATTGATCGTGTTTCCTGGCCCAAACAAGTCTCTTCTTATTGGTGTCCTTTAGTAGTGGTTTCTTTGCAGCAATTCGACCCTGAAGGCCTGATTCATGCAGTCTCCTCTGAACAGCTGATGTTGAGATGTGTCTGTTACTTGAACTCTGTGAAGCATTTATTTGGGCTGCAATCTGAGGCTGGTAACTGTTATGAACTTATCCTCTGCAGCAGAGGTAACTCTGGGTTTTCCTTTCCTATGGCGGTCCTCATGAGAGCCAGTTTAATCATAGCGCTTGATGGTTTTTGCAACTGCACTTGAAGAAAATTTCAAAGTTCTTGAAACGTTCCAGATTGACTGAACTTTATGGCTTAAAGTAATGATGGACTGTTGTTTCTCTGCTTATTTGAGCTGTTCTTGACAAAATCTGCACTGAAGTCTAACAAGACAGCCCCCACAATCATTTTTCAATTTCTCCCAGCCAATCATCAGTCATTTGTGTAAGTGCTGTGCTTGTTCAGTGTCCTTCCCTATAAGCGTGCTGAAAGTCTTTTTTCAAATTTTTCAAATTCTTTACTGTGAAATAGCAATGTATTTGGTCAAACAATTTTTTCAGAAGTTTACTAAGGGTTGGAAACAGACTAGCTTCCCTCCAGGCCTGAGGGCACACACTTTCTAGTAGGTTTAAATTGAAGATGTGGCAAAAAGGAATGGCAATATCATCAGATCCTGGTGGCTTATCTAGAAGGCCAGCATCCCAGAGACGCCTCCCCTCACTGTTGACGTTGAGACTGGTGTTTTGCTGGTACTATTTAATGAAACTGTCAGTTGAGGATTTGTGAGAAGTCTGTTTCTCAAACTAGACACTAATGTACTTGTCCTCTTGCTCAGTTGTGCACCGGGGCCCCCCACTCTTTCTATTCTGGTAAGAGACAGTTTGCGCTGTTCTGTGAAGGGAGTAGTACACAGCGTTGTATAAGATCTAAGACCAATTAAATCGGAATGAGATTAATTAGGGCCGATTTCAAGTTTTCAAAACAAATCGGTAATCGGCATTTTGGACACCGATTATGGCCAATTACATTGCACTCCACGAGGAGACTGCGTGGCAGGCTGACTACCTGTTATGCGAGTGCAGCAAGGAGGCAAGGCAAGGCAAGGCGCTAGCTAGCATTAAACTTATCTTATAAAAATGTTGATTCTTTAACAATCACTAGTTAACGACACATGGTTGATGATATTACTAGTTTATCTAGCTTGTCCTGCGTTGCATATAATCAATGCGGTGCCTGTTAATTTATCATTGAATCACAACCTACTTCACCAAACGATTGATTTAACAAGCGCATTCACGAAAAAAAGCACTGTCGTTGCACCAATGTGTACCTAACCCTAAACATCAATGCCTTTCTTAAAATCAATAAACAAGTATATATTTTTAAACCTCCATATTTAGTTAATATTGCCTGCTAACATGAATTTCTTTTAACTAGGGAAATTCTGTCACTTCTCTTGCATTCTGTACAAGCAGAGTCAGGGTATTGTCATGTTCGGCGTAATGATGAGACCAGGGCGCAGCGTGATAAGCATACAGTCTTCTTTTAATAAACGGAGAACACTTAAAACTATACAAAACAACATTAATATTAAACCAGTGTTCTGTTGCTCAGGGAGATTGATTGTGATATAGAGAATTCAATTGCTGAGAGCTTGCTGAGAGCTGTGCCAGCACTGGTGGTACCGGGCTGGGGACACGCACCTCAGGGCGAGTGCAGGGGGAAGAGGAACAGGGCGTACTGGACCCTGGAGGGACACTGGAGGCCTGGTGCAATCGGAACTGGTGGTATGGAGACACGCACCTCAGGGCGCAGTCCGGGGGAGGAGGAACAGGGCGTACTGGGCTCTGGAGGCGCACAGGAAGCCTGGTGCGTGGTGTTAGAACTGGTGGTACTGTGCTGGTGACACACACCTCAGGGCGAGTGCGGGTACTGGGCTCTTTTTTTAATTTTTATTTTTTTTAAATAGGCGATTAATCGGTATCAGCGTTGAAAAATCATAATTGGTCAACCTCTAATGAGATCTTCAGTTTCTTGACAATTTCTCGCATGGAATAGCATTCATTTTTTAGAACAAGAATAGACTGATTTGTTTCTGTCCATTTTTGAGCCTGTAATCGAACCTACAAATGCTGATGCTCCAGATACTCAACTCGTCTAAAGAAGGACAGTTTAATTGCTTCTTTAATCAGAACAACAGTTTTCAGCTGTGCTAACATAATTACAGAAGGGTTTTCTAATGATAAATTAGCCTTTTAAATTGATACATTTGAATTAGCTAACACAACATGCCATTGGAACACAGGAGTGATGGTTGCTGATAATTGGCCTCTGTACGCCTATGTAGATATTCCATCAAAAAGCAGCCGTTTCCAGCTACAATAGTCATTTACAACATTAACAATGTCTACAGGGATGAAAACTGGTGAGGGCCCAAAAGGTGACTAAGGGGAAAATTCAGGCTTTAACTAATTAAACAAAAGAATATGATCTACGTGATCAGTCTGTGTGTGTAAAACAAAGTGGTTAATGTGAACCTAACTCACAGCTAAAACATGTAAAGAAAGCAATCCAATGTTATTTGTTGCCTAGAGTTTACTGCAAATGACACTCAAATCAAATTTATATAGCCCTTCTTACATCAGCTGATATCTCAAAGTGCTGTACAGAAACCCAGCCTAAAACCCCAAACAGCAAGCAATGCAGGTGTAGAAGCACTCAAGTCTTGAGAAAAAAAACAATACAGTAATATTTCAGTTAGCCATGTCATCCTTTATAATAGAACGCTTGTGACCACACACACACACACACACTGCACTTGGGAAGAAAAACAAACATCTTAAAACATCAAATGATAATTTTGCTCATAGTGGACACTATTAGACAATCAAGTGCACGTGCGCAAAAATAACATTCACTGAGTTAAAAAAAAATTATAACCCCCCCCCCTCACACACTCACTGTCAAGTTCAACACAACAAAAACAATAGCCTTGGGCTGCACTACATATTATACACTTCCTGCCTGTGGACATCTGTTCTACAACGTGCCAGCAAAGTGAGAAAGAGGGAACGTGTGTGGTGTTCCTTTCACCTCTATAGGGACATCCAGTTTAAGACCGGCCCGGCTACACACCCTGAATGTACTTGTTTAACAAGCAATGCCTCCTTTTCACCTCATTCTCTCAATGTGAGAAAATGATGGTAACTAGTCTGGCTCTAATTCAGGATAATTGTTTTTTTTCCAGACCCCCCTCCACACACACAGGCTGTACTGCCTCACAGAAAGAGTGGGTCATCGTCTTTTTGGTCAAGGCTCTATGGCAGGTTCAGCAACTGAGGGAGTTGACTTAAATGAGTAAGCAGCTGATGAGCCAAAAAGCTGCAAAACATTATCAGGCAGCTGGTGCTCATAGCAAGCCTCACCAGACAGCTTCAGTCCATATCGAATGTACAGGATGGAGTTAAGGGTCTGCAAGGACACCCGATTTCTAAGTTCGCTTTTTCCCACCCTCATCTGGCTGAATACTCTCAACTTCAGTATTCGACTGTGGCAAGGACATCACAGACAGAGCAGCCATGGCAAGTTCTTGAAACGGGCTTGCCTGGTTAAATAAAGGTAAAAAAATCTATTTAAAAAAATGGTGTGCCATCCATCTTAGTAAATGGAAGGAGACAAAAAACAAACAGTGTCTGGAGTGCTGCATACCTGAACGTCCAAATCGCACTCCAGACACTTTGTTTTTGTCTCCTTCCATTTACTAAGATGGATGGCACACCATTTTTTTTATTACCTTTATTTAACCAGGCAAGTCAGTTAAGAACAAATTCTTATTTTCAATGATGGCCTAGGAACAGTGGGTTAAGGGGCAGAACGACAGATTTGTACCTTGTCAGCTCGGGGTTTTGAACTTGCAACCTTCCGGTTACTAGTCCAACGCTCTAACCACTAGGCTACCCTGCCGCTGGACAATCTTGTCTATCTCTGCAGGGGAGTAGCCAAGGAGCTTGGCTATGTTTTCTATTTCTCCAGGGCTCTTATTGTGCTTCAGAGTTTCCTCCACATTGAAAACTGACATGTACTGCTATTCTTCGATGTTGTCCGGCAGTCTCACCCTCAACTCCTTAGTGAGGGAGATGGTGAAGTCTACACACCACTTTCTGACATTGTTTTCATCCTCAGGCACAAGGTGGAGCTCAGCTGCCTTTGAACTCATAAAGGTAACCAAGGTACGGTTTGGGACTGATGTATCCATCTATTGGCCCTTTGAGTACATCAACATTTGCCAGTGGATTCAGCACCCTGCTGGTCACAGACTTGATCAGGCTAACCAAGCTGTCAAGTAGCTTAAGAGGATCTACTTGCTCTCACCCAGCACTACTGTACCTCACCCAGCACTACTGTACCTCACTGATATGTGAGAATTGTCTGTTAATTGAATGAATAGAATATTCTGCCCTGAAACATATAATTGTATGGAATTGATTAGAATGTATAAAAAAAATCAATCAATAAATGTGTAGTCCTAGTCAGAATTAGAGTAAAACAATGTCTTTATGGTATTTTAAACACAGACTGTCTGAGCTTGGTGCCGACCTGACTAGAGATTTGGGAGAGAACGGGGAGTACGTCTCAAGGACAAGGTCACCATCTCTGTCGGCTGGGTAGTGAGACAGACAATGTGTGCGTAGCAGGACATGTGTGCGTGTATGTGTGAGAAGTCAGTATAAAATTGTATTCTATACTTTAGAACGTTCCGTGAATAAACATTTAACTACTTTAGCTGGGCCTCCGTCTGTTTCATTCGACCAGGATCTTACAAATTCTGGTTTGCAGCCAGAGTAATATAATTCAATTGGGTTATGTACCTGGAGAACATAATTCTCTTATCACTCACACAGCACTGACTTCAAAAAAGTCAAGATAAAACATATTGTAAGGATCACTGTACATGGAATATAAACCCTCAGCCATGGAGCAGTGTTCACTGGACTTGGTGACTGTAAATGCAGCCTAAGCTCCTCCCACTGGTCCAAAATGCGTGAAACAGCGGGTTCAATGGAGAGCCAACGTGTGGCACAGACCTTGGTTATCTGTAAAAGTTTGTCCCCACAATAGATGGTCTCATATATGTCCTTGTAGGCCTCCCTGTGCTTTGGAGACACTGAAAACCAGTTATAAGTCTCTCGTACCAAGTACTCCACACCACAGGGGATGGTGTCATTGGAAGCCTGACTTACAGCAAGCTGCAGAGAGTGGCACACACAGCGAATAAGAACCAGATATTTGAGGCCATACTCCTCCTTCAGCACGTTATGGACCCCATTGTTAATCCCCGTCATAAGAGGCATTGTCAGTCCCTATGCCCAGGAGTTTCTCTTTAAGAGAACACTGAGGAAAGCCACAACAGCACAGGGCTATAGATTTGGCATCTCCTCCCTCCAACTCAACAAGCCCCAGAAATGTTGATACAATTGTCTGTTTGGTGTCACTAAAGTACCTTATCACAACCCCCAGGTACTTAGAGACACTTACATCCATGGACTCAGGAGGCTGAAACACTGGTCACCCACATCTGGTCACTCACATCTGGTCACTCACATCTGGTCACTCACATCTGGTCACTCACATCTGCAACCAAGAAAGTATGGTGCTGGAACACCATGAATCATTTCTGTGCATTTTGAAGTGGGTAACAAAGCAGCTCGACATGCTTCTCCAATGTGATCACATGCCAGCATGGAACAGTGTCCAGCGATAGCTAATGCCATTTTTTTTTACCATAAATGTCAGCTTGTTTTTGGTGGAACTTTGCCTTTTGAGTATGTTTGAGTTGTCATGTGTTTTTTCACATGACTAAGTTTGGTGTAGAAATCAGCCTGACAACACAGGCAGTATGCCCGTGTATCATCTCCAATAAACGGCTTCAACCAGCCTTTGAATTCCGGGTTTGATTCCCACTCCTTTCTGTATTTTTGAGTGTACAGTTTAGACAGACATGAGCTAGCCAGCTAGATGTTTAGCTTATGTCACAGAGCGGCAGCACACACACTGCGGACAAGGTGAGTAAGTGACTGAGGCCGTGTGAGTCAAATGCAGTGATTTATTTTTGTGCAGTGATTTATTTTAGACAGAACATTTTACATCCCACCCTGAATGTAAACCAGGGCGGGATCAGCCAGCGGCGGCTTCCCACATGCGCTGTTCATTTGCAGTCTGGACAGGGAGGGGTGAACATCTCCTGCTGTGACTGCAGCTGGGAGGGACTGCTGCGCGAGGACTGGGCCGTCTGTGAGTGCTCTGGGACAAGGGTGGGGCCGTTGAGAAGAGTAAGAATGATGTGCTTTCACGTCAGTCTCCAAAAGTCTCCAATAACACCAGAAAAAGTCGCTAGTTTTGTCGCTAGTCGATTTTTTTGAAATCGTGTTGCTTGAGGGGTCTGGAATACTCACTAAATTTAGCAACGAAGTCGCTAAGTTGGCAACACTGGCTGTAACTAGCAAATTGGTTGTCTCTTCAGTCACTTGCTGCGCTGCATTCTGTTGTTACGTAAACGATTGGCTGAGCCTTGGATACAGCCAGTATTTCGCCAAACGCGCATCACTCGCTCGCTTACAGCCAGTAGTGATCCAACCCCACACACACCTCTCATCGGATCTACACAAATCACGTAGGTCACCTATTTTGGATTCAAAACGGCAAATTTTGCCAGAAGGTGACTAGTTTGCATCCCTGTGATAATGGGCCTCTGTATGCCTATGTAGATATTCCATTACAAATCATCCATTTCCAGCTACATGAGTCATTTACAACAATGTCTTCACTGTATTTCTGATCAATTTGATGTTATTTTAATGGACAAAAAGTGTTTTTTTTTAACCAAAACAAGGACATCTCTAAGTAACTCCAAATTTCTCAACGGTACTATATAACATAAACATACTGTTGACACGTAGGCTATTGCCTTGTGTGGTAGGTTGATGTAGGGGTCATAACCAACCATAAAATAACACAATATGTCAGCCAATGGCAATGTCCACTTTAGGTATAATGCCGGGAGCCACTTGTGGATTTGACAGTACCACCCCAGACACCACCAATACAACCACTATGCGGGTGTCGCCTAGCGAGATCTGATAGGATCCAGTCTTAAGGCTCTAAGGTATTACACAAATATGCAGCTTGGGCTCTTTTTGTTGCAGCATGTGACAGTTGAAAGGTATTGAGACAGGTTTTGGGGATGGCTCATTGGGCCTATCCACCTTCACTGCACCACAGTCAATGTAAAGGGAGGGGTTTGAGGTATACATTAGCAAAATACCAAACAACCTATGGATCTCCCAACAAGAGTGAACAGATGTCTCTTATGCAAGAGCCAATGTCTCTTACCCAAAGTTCCAATTCAACATTTCCAGGAAGGGAAACATACAGGAAGTGTCTTCATGAATTCCGTTTTCAAAACAGGAAGAAGCAATGGTTGCTGTGGTGATTACCCTCTCAGCACGGCGGGCCGGGCCTTGTGTAGTCTCCTGCCAGTACCTCAGCAGCTGGCTCACTTTGGTCGTCGTCACGGCAACCACGGTGGACAGTTTGCAGCGTCCGTAGCTGTAGATGGGGTTGACGTCGAAGAGAGACTTGCTGGGAGGATTGGTGGGGAGATACCCAGTTGCTTCAGACACATCCCCAGGTAGGCATCCTCGATGTAGATGGGCTTGAATGACAATCAAATGGATGGATGAATGGCAGGATTCATTCAATAATGACATGCTTTGTGAATGCTACATAATAATAAAGTGTTACCAATGAATGAGAGAAAAAGAAGAATGCTTGGGTCCCATACATAGGAACATTTGCTTAGCAAAATACAGAAGATCAACATACCAATCTGTGGAGGACCCCCATGATCTTCTTGGGGAGGTCCATGGACATGATGTAGCCAAACCCCAGAGGGTACGGAGGATACTCCGACCAGCCATCACCTCATAAGGCAGGAAGAACTTCTTGTTGGGGGGTTTCTCAGCACCGGGCTGTGCCACCAGACTAGACCGGTCATGTAGTTCTGTTTGGGAGTGTCAGGGTTGACCAGCATGGAGACAAGGTTCTGGACGTTGAGGAACACGTCTGGGAGTCTATCTTCATGGCGTAGGAGGCCTCAGGGCACCGCGAGATGAGCCACTCGAGGATCACCATGGTCTTGATGGTCAGGTTATGGTAGGTGTCCTTGAAGTCGCTCTGGGAGGAGGTCGGGTGTGCCCGGGCTCTCCTGGTTCACCTTCGAATCAGATCAGAATCAACTCAAGTCAAATCAAACTATTTCAATATTAACAAGCCCAACGCACTTAAAAAAAAAAAAAAAAACTAAAACATTCAAGATCAACCTTCTCCTGCAGCTCCTGGGCACCTGGTCCTCCAGGAAGTCCTAGCATGAATAGCGTCTGTACCTTCTTCCCCTGCACCAGGTCTCATTACTCCCACGTCCTGCGGATACAGTCCGGAGGCCAGGTTACCTACCGGAAATGTACATGTTAAGAATACAATAATTACACAATAACACATTTTACTGTAACAATTTCTTCATCGGCTTTCACAAACACCTGGAAAAAAGCTAGTTTGATTGCATTTTTAGTTCCTACATACATTTAAAATGTATTGGAAACAGGTTTACATGCAGTGGATCATGTTAGAATTGCAAACAGAATGTGTTCATATTGTGTGAAATGTCCAGTAGGGTTACCAGGCGCCACGGGGGCCATCAGCACCAGGAACGGGCCTGATTCCCGGTCCGACACTTCCTCCGGCTCATCCATTAGGAATTTGTATCCCCGCGGGTATGCCACGTGGTACAGCCCGGGATCCTCCCATTGGACACCATTCCGATTGGTCAAGACACGCGGGTTCACCTGATCATCAATCTTCCCAGTGTGACTGATTACCGAGGGTCGCTGTGGGTCGTTCCACCAATTCAAGGCGAAGGTGGTGTAGGTCATGTGGAAACAGCCACTGCCACCAGGATGAATAGACAACAGGGTCTTCTATACAGCCTTCCAGAAAGGGCTGTACAGGATTGCATCAGAGCTGGGCTGATGAAGAGAGAAAGATAGAAAGAGTGAGAGTGGCAATGGTTCTTGCCACACTGTTGTACAGAAGCACCATTTGAATGTATAAACATTTCTGAAATCACCCTCTACACAGCAAACATCATTAAGATGAATATCAATATTTTTAATTATTCCCTCTCATATACTATACCTCTATAAGACCAAGTGACATGTGCATGTCTGCAGTTAATATCACTAAAAAATATAGCCTGCCTATAAGAGAAGTGGCATTGTGTTATGTGCAGTTGAACAGCATGAAATCAAAGTTGAGGTTTTCACAGCAGCTCTCTCTGGTGCAACATACAGTAGTTATAGATGGTCAGTGGTGCATGATCAGACAAATTGATAAACTATATAAGGAAAGAAATTAGAGATAACATGACGCTGCTGCAACAGATGCCGTGTTCAGAACAACTGGTAACTCGAGGAAAAATAGTTCCCAGTTCTGAACACGGCATCTGTTGCAGCAGGGTCATGTTATCAGGTGTCTTGAAAGCACCAAGAGTAGGCTATATTACATGACCACGGTTTGCTTAGCCCTTTGCACATGAGATTGTTTACGAAGACAATTGCGTCTGGTGTACTGGTGGTGTAGTTAGACTACAATAACTATTCCTTGGCTGTCTAACAAACACATAATTAAATCGTATAAAGACAGACAAGTGTTAGAAGTCCAGAGGCGGGCAATTCCAGTCCTGGGAGGCCTGATTGGTGTCACACTTTCTCCATCTCGAGAAAGCACACCTGATTCATCACATTGCATTCTAAACTGAGGATCATGATTAGGTGATTATTGGAGTCAGGTGTGTTAGCTGGGGCTGGGGCAAAACTGTGACACCAATCAGGCCCTCGAGGACTGGAATTGCCCACCCCTAGACCATGGATATCCAACACGCTCTAGTTACTAGGTGTGCTGGCTGTTGTTCCACCCCAGCACTAAAACACCTGTCATCATTGTGGCTTCAGTCGGTTTATTTGAATAAGGCGTTAGCACTGGGCTGGCATATGCTGGAACTAAAGTTTGCCCACATCCAGTAACATACTCTACAACCGGGAAACTATATTTGATGACGTCCAGTGTAATCCCATATGACTGGATCATAATAGCGTGAAATATAACTAGTACACACCCTCAAAATAATGTCGCAATGTCTACAAACAAACTCCAGCTTTAATTGACACATACCTCATGTTTCTTTGTATCAAGTCCGGCTCATGACGCTCAACGAGATTGGCACATGGTTGACGTCTTCTTTCTTCTTCCTCAATGCATGTTGACGACGGTGATAAGAGCAAAGAATTGGCCGCCCACAGGTAAAGGAGGAGCCACTGTGGGTTGGGTGGCTTTTGTTTTTTATTCTCCACAGCCCCTCCCACACACCGCACACTCAGCTAGCTGCGTACCTGGCTCCAGGAAAGGAGGCCACAACTGACAGATATACATGTATTGTATAGACCTGAAAAGATTGCACTGAATGAAAAGTATATCTGTTCTACGTCATATTTTAAATTGAGCATTCTATAAAGTTCGAGATAGAAATGTATTGTACAGATGAAGTCAGAAGTGTACATACACCTTAGGCAAATACATTTAAACTCCGTTTTTCACAATTCCTGACAATTAATCAGAGTAAAAATTCCCTGCCTTCGGTCAATTAGGATCACCACTTTATTTTAAGAATGTGAAATGTCAGAATAATAGTAGAGAGAATTATTTCTTTCAGCTTTTATTTCTTTCATCACATCCCCAGTGGGTCAAGTTTACATGCACTCAATTAGTATTTGGTAGCATTGCTTTGAAATTGTTTAACTTGTGTCAAACATTTTGGGTAGCCTTCTAGCTTCCACAATAAGTTGGGTGAATTTTGGCCAGCATTCCTCCTGAAAGAGCTGGTGTAACTGAGTCAGGTTTGTAGGCCTTCTTGCTCACACACACTTGGTTCTGCCCAAAACTTTTCTATAGGATTGAGGTCGGGGCTTTGTGATGGCCACTCCAATACCGTGACTGGTGAAGTGCACCAGTCCCTCCTGCAGCAAAGCACCAGCACAACATGATGCTGCCACCCCCGTGCTTCACGGTTTGATGGTTCCTCGGCTTGCAAACCTCCCCCTTTTCCTCCAAGCATAACGATGATCATTATGGCCAAACAGGTCTATTTTTGTTTTATCAGACCAGAGGACATTTCTCCAAAAAGTACAATCTTTGTCCCCATGTGCAGTTACAAACCGTAGTCTGGCTTTTTTTATGGTGGTTTTGGAGCAGTGGCCTTTTGCTTGCTGAGCGGCCTTTCAGGTTGTGTCGATATAGGACTGGTTTTACTGTGGATACTTTGTACCTGTTTCCTCCAGCATCTTCACAAGGTCCTTGCTGTTGTTCTGGGATTGATTTGCACCTTTAGCACCAAAGTACGTTCATCTCTAGGGAGACAGAGCAACGTCTCCTTCCTGAGCAGTATGACGGCTGCGTAGTCCCATGGTGTTTATACTTGTGTACTATTGTTTGTACAGATGACGTGGTATCTTCAGGTGTTTGAAATTGCTCCCAAGGATGAAGCAGACTTGTGGAGGTCTACAATTGTTTTTCTGAGGTCTTGGCTGATTTCTTTAGATTCTCCATGATATCAGGCAAAGAGGCACTGCGTTTGAGTAGGACTTGAAATACATCCACAGATACACCCTCCAATTGACTCAAATTATGTCAATTAGCCTATCAAACTTCACAAACCATGACATAATTTTCTGGAATAGTCCAAGCTGTTTAAAGGCACAGTCAACTTTGTGTATGTAAACTTCTGACCCACTGAAATTGTGATACAGTGAATTATAAGTGAAATAATCTGTCTGTAAACAATTGTTGGAAAAATGACTTGTGTCATGCACAAAGTAGATGTCCTAACCAACTTGCCAAAACTATAGTTTGTTAATAACAAGAAATTTGTTTTAATGACTCCAACCTAAGTGCATATAAACTTCAACTGTATATAGCTGACACTTTGCATCACAGAAAAGCATGTATGTTCTATAGATGTGGCGAAGATGGAGCACAGAGGGTTGGGGATAGAATAAGGACGCCTGGATTTGCGCACATTCAACAAATCTGATCAAACAAAGTGGATATTCCTCAAATCCGTCATGATGTATACATTGTAACAGGCCCTGAATGTGGTTATTAATGTCCAATTTGGATATACACTATATATACAAAAGTATGTGGACACCCCTTCCACTTCAGCCACACCTGTTAATGACCGGTGTATAAAATCGAGCACGCCGCCTTGCAATCGCCATAGAC
>NW_027013638.1:7500-15631 GCF_036934945.1 Oncorhynchus masou masou | reverse complement strand
AGCGGAGTCTCCCGCCTGTTTGGCGCTGCCAGAGCCTTCTTCCCTCATCAGCACTGCCGGAGTCTCCGCCTGTTTGGCGCTGCCAGAGCTCCCGCAACTCAGTCAGGGTGCTAGAGCCCCTCATTCCAGAGGCGCAGAGCTACTCAGTCCTGCGCTGCCAGAGCCTTCCTCTCCAGCACAGCCAGAGCTCCACCCTCATTCCAGAGTAGCCAGAGCTACTCAGTCCAGCGCTGCCAGAGCCTTCCTCTCCAGCGTTGCCGGAGCTTCCCGTCTGCCCAGCGCCATCTGAGCTACCCGTCTGCCCAGCGCCGCCTGAGCCACCCGTCTGCCCGGCGCCGCCTGAGCTGCCCGTCTGTCCAGCGCCGCCAGTGCCACCAGTCTGCCCAGCGTCGCCAGTGCCGCCAGTCTGAAAAGTAGATCAAATTAGAAAGGGGGCAAGTACTTTTTCATGACACACTGCCGTTCAAAAGTTTGGGGTCACTTAGAAATGTCGAAGAAATGAAGGCTATTCCATGCGAGAAATTGCCAAGAAACAGAAGATTTCGTACAACGCTGTGTACAGTACTACCCCCTTCACAGAACAGTGCAAACTAGAAAGAGGAGTGGGAGGCCCCGGTGTACAACTGAGCAAGAGGACAAGTACATTAGAGTGTCTAGTCATTTACAACATAACAATGTCTACACTGTATTTCTGATCAAAGTTATTTTATTGGACCAACAAAAAAAACAAGGACATTTCTAAGTGAACCCAAACTTTTGAACAGTAGTGTGTACACACATAGTATATAGTGATCAGAGCCCTGGAGGGGGGTTGCAGTGAGATTAGTAGCGTATTGCCTGCCTGGGAAAGGATGAGGTCAGATGAGGCAAGGAGCGGACAGAGAAAGTTGGAAAGAAATTCATCGAAGGCCGATGTCGAAATCCCCAAGTGGGCCATTGTCAGGAAGTGAGCCATTGTCAGGAAGTGAGCCATTGTCAGGAAGTGAGCCATTGTCAGGAAATTTGCTTGACAAGGTGTCAAGCTCATTGCGGAACTCTAAGGACACCTGGTGGGCGATAGATGACAATGTTAAACTTGAGTAGACAAGTGACAGTGACAGCATGGAATTCAAATGAGCAGATGGACAAGTGAGAGGGGAGAAAATAAGAAAATCACTTAAGAGAAATGAGTAGACCTGTGTCACCACCGTGATGACCCGATGCTCTCGAACTATGAGATTTAAAAAAAACTCGTCAGATGAAGAGCGAGCAGCTAGAGTAGCATTGTTTTCTGGGGTTATCCAGGTCTACGTCAGGGCCAAAAATTCAAGGGACTGAAGGGCAGCATAGGCTGAGATGAACTCTGCATTCTTGACTGCAGATCGGCAGATCTGTAGTTTTTGACATCAGAGGAGTTGATTGTTGGCTTCTTGAGGATGGGAGTGACTCTGGACATTTTGAAGTCGGAGGGGACACAGCCAGTGGTCAGGGATGAGTTATACTCATCCAGAAAGTTATAACTTTGACTCATCTGTCCATTGAATATTCTTCCAGGCGCTTTTTGGCAAACTTGAGTCCACTTTTTGGATGACATGGGTCCCATTATGCCTGGTGAAAACCAACGGTCAAGCGTGGTGGTTGTAGTGTGATGGTTTGGGGATGCTTTGCTGCCTCAGGACCTGGACGACTTGCCTTAATAGAAGGAACCATGAATTCTGCTCTGTATCAGAGAATTCTACTTGAGAATGTCAGGCCATCCGTCTGTGAGCTGAAGCACAGCTGGGTTATGCAGCAAGACAATGATAAACACACAATCAAGTCTACAAGAAAATGGTTAAAAAGCAACACATTTAAAGTTTTGGAATGGCCTTGTCAAAGCGGAGTCTCCCGCCTGTTTGGCGCTGCCAGAGCCTTCTTCCTCATCAGCACTGCCGGAGTCTCCCGCCTGTTTGGCGCTGCCAGAGCTCCCGCAACTCAGTCAAGAGGTGCTAGAGCCCCTCATTCCAGAGGCGCCAGAGCTACTCAGTCCTGCGCTGCCAGAGCCTTCCTCTCCAGCACAGCCAGAGCTCCTGCCCCTCATTCCAGAGTAGCCAGAGCTACTCAGTCCAGCGCTGCCAGAGCCTTCCTCTCCAGCGTTGCCGGAGCTTCCCGTCTGCCCAGCGCCATCTGAGCTACCCGTCTGCCCAGCGCCGCCTGAGCCACCCGTCTGCCCGGCGCCGCCTGAGCTGCCCGTCTGTCCAGCGCCGCCAGTGCCACCAGTCTGCCCAGCGTCGCCAGTGCCGCCAGTCTGAAAAGTAGATCAAATTAGAAAGGGGGCAAGTACTTTTTCATGACACACTGCCGTTCAAAAGTTTGGGGTCACTTAGAAATGTCGAAGAAATGAAGGCTATTCCATGCGAGAAATTGCCAAGAAACAGAAGATTTCGTACAACGCTGTGTACAGTACTACCCCTTCACAGAACAGTGCAAACTAGAAAGAGGAGTGGGAGGCCCCGGTGTACAACTGAGCAAGAGGACAAGTACATTAGAGTGTCTAGTTTGAGAAACAGACGCCTCGCAAGTCCTCAACTGGCAGCTTCATTAAACAGGACCCGCAAACACCAGTCTCAACGTCAGCAGTGAAGAGGCGACTCCGGGATGCTGGCCTTCACATGGAAAAGCCTTCATTTCTCAGAACAAGAATAGACTGAAGAAGAAAGTACTTTGTTTCTAGCCATTTTGAGCCTTTAATCGAACCCACAAATGCTGATGCTCCAGATTCTCAACTAACTGAACTTGGATTAGTTAACACAACATGCCATTGGAACACAGGAGTGATGGTTGCTGGTAATGGGCCTCTGTACGCCTATGTAGATTTTCCATTTTAAAAAATTCTGCCGTCTCCAGCTAAATAGTCATTTACAACATAACAATGTCTACACTGTATTTCTGATCAAAGTTATTTTATTGGACCAACAAAAAAAACAAGGACATTTCTAAGTGAACCCAAACTTTTGAACAGTAGTGTGTACACACATAGTATATAGTGATCAGAGCCCTGGAGGGGGGTTGCAGTGAGATTAGTAGCGTATTGCCTGCCTGGGAAAGGATGAGGTCAGATGAGGCAAGGAGCGGACAGAGAAAGTTGGAAAGAAATTCATCGAAGGCCGATGTCAGAAATCCCCAAGTGGGCCATTGTCAGGAAGTGAGCCATTGGTCAGGAAGTGAGCCATTGTCAGAAGTGAGCCAGCTGTCAGGAAATTTGCTGACAAGGTGTCAAGCTCATTGCCGAACTCTAAGGACACCTGGTGGGCGATAGATGACAATGTTAAACTTAGTAGACAAGTGACAGTGACAACATGGAATTCAAATGAGCAGATGGACAAGTGAGAGGGGGAGAAAATAGAAAATCACTTAAGAGAAATGAGTAGACCTGTGTCACCACCGTGATGACCCGATGCTCTCGAACTATGAGATTTAAAAAACTACGTCAGATGAAGAGCGAGCAGCTAGAGTAGCATTGTTTTCTGGGGTTATCCAGGTCTACGTCAGGGCCAAAAAAATTCAAGGACTAGAAAGGCAGCATAGGCTGAGATGAACTCTGCATTCTTGACTGCAGATCGGCAGTTTCAAACACTGTCCAGGAATTCCACATGGGTTGGGTGCTCAAGGGACACTAAATTAAAAGGGTTGGGTGCTCAGGGGACACTACATTAAAAGGGTTGGGTGCTCAGGGGACACTAAATTAAAAGGGTTGGGTGCTCAGGGAACACTACATTAAAAGGGTTGGGTGCTCAGGGGACACTAAATTAAAAGGGTTGGGTGCTCAGGGGACACTAAATTAAAAGGGTTGGGTGCTCAGGGAACACTAAATTAAAAGGGTTGGGTGCTCAGGGGACACTAAATTAAAAGGGTTGGGTGCTCAGGGAACACTAAATTAAAAAAAGAGTTGGGTGCTCAGGGGACAGTATATTAAAAGGGTTGGGTGCTCAGGGGACAGTATATTAAAGGGTTGGGTGCTCAGGGAACACTAAATTAAAAGGTTGGGTGCTCAGGGGACACTAAATTAAAAGGGTTGGGTGCTCAGGGGACACTAAATTAAAAGGGTTGGGTTCTCAGGGGACACTAAATTAAAAGGTTAGGTGCTCAGGGACACTAAATTAAAGGTTAGGTGCTCAGGGGACACTACATTAAAAGGGTTGGGGTGCTCAGAGGACACTAAATTAAAGGGTTGGGTGCTCAGGGACAGTATATTAAAAAGGGTTGGGTGCTCAGGGAACACTAAATTAAAAGGGTTGGGTGCTCAGGGGACACTAAATTAAAAGGGTTGGGTGCTCAGGGGACACTAAATTAAAAGGGTTGGGTGCTCAGGGGACAGTAAATTAAAAGGGTTGGGTGCTCAGGGGACACTAAATTAAAAGGGTTGCAGCCAGAGGAGGGTCTTCTAAAGCCTACAGAGAGAGGAGCACACTGGTATAGAAAACACACATAGTTGACAAGGCTACAAAAGAGCAACATGAGATATTAAAATAACTAGGTAGGACACACTCAAGTGACAGAGTGGAGCCTTCTCTCTTCATCCTCCAACAACTCTACGGGAACAGTCTTTGTTTCAGTGACGAGACCACCACTTACAACAGGGGGACTGAAGTACTAATACTAATTGCTAATTGCCTTCCAAAAGTGAAGAGCACACCTCCCTGCACTAATTACTGATTGACTAGGAGAGGAGAAACCACTCCCCTTAATTGCTGTTTGCCTAGGAGAGGAGAAACCACTCCCCTTAATTGATGATTGCCTAGGAGAGGAGAAACCACTCCCCTTAATTGCTGTTTGCCTAGGAGAGGAGAAACCACTCCCCCTTAATTGCTGTTTGCCTAGAGAGGAGAAACCACTCCCCTTAATTGCTGATTGCCTAGGAGAGGAGAACCACTCCCTTAATTGCTGTTTGCCCCACTTAATTGCTGATTGCCAAGGAGGAGAAACCACTCCCTTAATTGCTGATTGCCTAGGAGAGGAGAAACCACTCCCCTTAATTGTTGATTGCCTAGGAGAGGAGAAACCACTCCCCTTAATTACTGATTGCCTAGGAGAGGAGAAACCACTCCCCCTCCAATACAGCCACTGATTACAACCGAAACAACAGTCATAAATGGCCCATAAAAATAGCAGTCAACCAGTTCACACACCAAGTAGGCTAACATAAAGACAAGCCCTAGCTAGCAAAAAGACAGTACTAGACAACAAAAGTCTAAAATTATGCTAATAATTCCTGGAGATATCAGGAGCCCTCTAGCTGTAAAATGAAGCCTTGAAAAACCTTAGCTTACAGCCCAATACATTTTAAACTACGTCTTTAGTCTACTTAGCATAGAGAAAATCATAACAATTCCTCTCATCCCTTTTCTACAAATGACCCAAGCAATGACTTGCTAATTATACCAGCATCGCTCTGGGTGGACAAGTCAAAAATAGACTTGCTTATTAAACCAGCATCGCTCTGGGTGGACAAGTCAAAAATAGACTTGCTTATTAAACCAGCATCGCTCTGGGTGGACAAGTCAAAAATAGACTTGCTTTTTATACCAGCATCGCTCTGGGTGGACAAGTCAAAAATAGACTTGCTTTTTATACCAGCATCGCTCTGGGTGGACAAGTCAAAAATAGACTTGCTTATTATACCAGCATCGCTCTGGGTGGACAAGTCAAAAATAGACTTGCTTATTATACCAGCATCACTCTGGGTGGACAAGTCAAACAGACTTGCTTTTTATACCAGCATCGCTCTGGGTGGACAAGTCAAACAGGTGATGTCGTAAATAGACTTGCTTATTATACCAGCATCGCTCTGTGACAAGTCAAAATAGACTTGCTTAATATACCAAATACCTGCGGACAAGTCAAACAGACTTGCTTTTTATACCAGCATCGCTCTGGGTGGACAAGTCAAAAATAGACTTGCTTATTAAACCAGCATCGCTCTGGGTGGACAAGTCAAAAATAGACTTGCTAATTATACCAGCATCGCTCTGGGTGGACATGTCAAACAGACTTGCTTATTATACCAGCATCGCTCTGGGTGGACAAGTCAAACATAGACTTGGTTATTATACCAGCATCGCTCTGGGTGGACAAGTCAAACAGACTTGCTTTTTATACCAGCATCGCTCTGGTGGAGCAAGTCAACGAACTTGCTTATTATGCCCGGCATCGCTCTGGTGAGCCAAGTCGAAAACAGGCTTTGGTGTGCCAGCATCAAAGCTCACAGGTGAACCAGTCGAAGCATGAACTTGAGATTATTATGCCAGCATCGCTCTAGGCAAGTCAAGCATGAGCTTGCTAATTATGCCAGCATCGCTCTGGTGAGCAAGTCAAGCATGAGCTTGAGATTTATTATGCCAGCATCGCTCTGGGTGACAAGTCAAACATAGATTTAATTAAACCAGTCGCTCTGGGTGGACAAGTCAAAAATAGACTTGTTTATTAAACCAGCATCGCTCTAGGTAGACAAGTCAAAAAAATTTGCTAATATACCAGCACGCTCTGGGTGACATGTCAAACAGACTTGCTTTTTATACCAGCATCGCTCTGGGTGACAAGTCAAACAGACTTGCTTTATGCCAGCATCGCTCTGGGTGGACAAGTCAAAAATAGACTTGCTTTCTAATTTGACGAACTGTGACGCCGTTGACGCTTGCAGCCTGTCTGTTTCCTCTCATTCAGTCCTGTGCATTCTAATTTGACTGTGTACAAAAAAAAGAATTATTTTTAATTGGATGTAATGTGTGGGGCCACTTAACTGCCAATGTTTAGCACCACTGACACTTAAATACAAACACATAAATGAATGGGCTCCAAGTCAAACATAGACTTATGCTTATTATACCAGCATCGCTCTGGGTGGACAAGTCAAAAATAGACTTGCTTATTAAACCAGCATCGCTCTGGGTGGACAAGTCAAAAATAGACTTGCTAATTATACCAGCATCGCTCTGGGTGGACAAGTCAAACATAGACTTGGTTATTATACCAGCATCGCTCTGGGTGGACAAGTCAAACATAGACTTGCTTATTAAACCAGCATCGCTCTGGGTGGACAAGTCAAAAATAGACTTGCTTATTAAACCAGCATCGCTCTGGGTGGACAAGTCAAAAATAGACTTGCTAATTATACCAGCATCGCTCTGGGTGGACATGTCAAACAGACTTGCTTTTTATACCAGCATCGCTCTGGGTGGACAAGTCAAACAGACTTGCTTTTTATACCAGCATCGCTCTGGGTGGACAAGTCAAAAATAGACTTGCTTTCTAATTTGACGAACTGTGACGCCGTTGACGCTTGCAGCCTGTCTGTTTCCTCTCATTCAGTCCTGTGCATTCTAATTTGACTGTGTACAAAAAAAAAGAATTATTTTTAATTGGATGTAATGTGTGGGGCCACTTAACTGCCAATGTTTAGCACCACTGACACTTAAATACAAACACATAAATGAATGGGCTCCTCTCTCCATGCCTCCCAAGCTCATTGATGGCATTTTTTTTTATCTTTATTTTAATAGGCAAGTCAGTTAAGAACAAATTCTTATTTTCAATGACGGCCTAGGAACAGTGGGTTAACTGCCTGTTCAGGGGCAGAACGACAGATTTGTACCTTGTCAGCTCGGGGATTTGAACTTGCAACCTTCTGGTTACTAGTCCAACGCTCTAACCACTAGGCTACCCCTACCCATATTATCACACGGGGGCAAAAGACTGAGTATTTCCCAAATCTGAATGTGTCAAGAGGGTAGCCTCTTTCACTTCACTTTTGTTACCGATGACATGAGACAAGAGAGTGCCTTAGAAGTTCAACCCTCTGTAGTAAACACACCCTCACTGTGCCACCAGAACCTGAATACATCCAGTAATTCATTGATAATAATAATCCATCCAATGTAGTCATATATGGCTCCACGCAGCAAATACTACCACAATACTTCAACAGTGTATCCTATGCCAGATACCTTCCGAAGTACTGTGTGGCGTTACTCTATGTTTTTACATGTAGTCTGTAAATGTGTTTTCGAAAACTCACCTGTCTGCTTCTCAAATCATCGTCATCTGTTTTCCGATGAGACATGAAAAGAGCGGACCTGTCCTGGAAACAGACAGATGTCCCTCTACCAGTCCTCCC
>NW_027013638.1:0-2500 GCF_036934945.1 Oncorhynchus masou masou | reverse complement strand
TACTCTGAAATGCACTCTGAACAGTACTCTGAAATGCACTCTGAACAGTACTCTGAAATGCACTCTGAAAAGTACTCTGAACAGTACTCTGAAATGCACTCTGAAATGCACTCTGAACAGTAATCTGAACAGTACTCTGAAATGCACTCTGAACAGTACTCTGAACAGTACTCTGAAATGCACTCTGAAAAGTACTCTGAACAGTACTCTGAAATGCACTCTGAACAGTACTCTGAACAGTACTCTGAAATGCACTCTGAAAAGTACTCTGCAATGCACTCTGAACAGTACTCTGAACAGTACTCTGAAATGCACTCTGAAATGCACTCTGAAAAGTACTCTGAAATGCACTCTGAACAGTACTCTGAAATGCACTCTGAAATGCACTTTGAAAAGTACTCTGAAATGCACTCTGAACAGTACTCTGAACAGTACTCTGAAATGCACTCTGAACAGTACTCTGAACAGTACTCTGAAATGCACTCTGAAAAGTACTCTGAAATGCACTCTGAACAGTACTCTGAACAGTACTCTGAAATGCACTCTGAAATGCACTCTGAAAAGTACTCTGAAATGCACTCTGAACAGTACTCTGAAATGCACTCTGAAATGCACTCTGAAAAGTACTCTGAAATGCACTCTGAACAGTACTCTGAACAGTACTCTGAAATGCACTCTGAACAGTACTCTGAACAGTACTCTGAAATGCACTCTGAAAAGTACTCTGAAATGCACTCTGAACAGTACTCTGAACAGTACTCTGAAATGCACTCTGAAATGCACTCTGAACAGTACTCTGAACAGTACTCTGAAATGCACTCTGAAATGCACTCTGAACAGTACTCTGAACAGTACTCTGAAATGCACTCTGAACTGCAGTCTGAAAAGCTATCCAATTACAGTAAAGAGAGTATTTGTTAATTTGTTACTTCCACCCCTGATTTTAACACTCATACTGTTTTGTTATGGATTGTTTCTTAAATTCCATTGTGTACAGTAGGACCTTCCATTGTGTACAGTAGGACTTTCCATTGTGTACAGTAGGACTTTCCATTGTGTACAGTAGGTCTTTCCATTGTGTACAGTAGGCCTTTCCATTGTGTACAGTAGGACTTTCCATTGTGTACAGTAGGTCTTTCCTGGGGTACAGTAGGTCTTTCCATTGTGTACAGTAGGCCTTTCCATTGTGTACAGTAGGCCTTTCCATTGTGTACAGTAGGTCTTTCCATTGTGTACAGTAGGTCTTTCCATTGTGTACAGTAGGTCTTTCCTGGGGTACAGTAGGACTTTCCATTGTGTACAGTAGGCCTTTCCATTGTGTACAGTAGGCCTTTCCATTGTGTACAGTAGGACTTTCCATTGTGTACAGTAGGACTTTCCATTGTGTACAGTAGGACCTTCCATTGTGTACAGTAGGACTTTCCATTGTGTACAGTAGGACTTTCCATTGTGTACAGTAGGACCTTCCATTGTGTACACTAGGACTTTCCATTGTGTACAGTAGGACTTTCCATTGTGTACAGTAGGACTTTCCATTGTGTACAGTAGGACTTTCCATTGTGTACAGTAGACCTTTCCATTGTGTACAGTAGGACTTTCTATTGTGTACAGTAGGACCTTCCATTGTGTACAGTAGGACTTTCCATTGTGTACAGTAGGACTTTCCATTGTGTACAGTAGTACTTTCCATTGTGTACAGTAGGACTTTCCATTGTGTACAGTAGGACTTTCCATTGTGTACAGTAGGACTTTCCATTGTGTACAGTATGACTTTCCATTGTGTACAGTAGAACTTTCCATTGTGTACAGTAGGACTTTCCATTGTGTACAGTATGACCTTCCATTGTGTACAGTAGGACTTTCCTGGGGTACAGTAGGACTTTCCATTGTGTACAGTAGGACTTTCCTGTGGTACAGTAGGCCTTTCCATTGTGTACAGTATGACCTTCCATTGTGTACAGTAGGACTTTCCTGGGGTACAGTAGGCCTTTCCATTGTGTACAGTAGGACTTTCCATTGTGTACAGTATGACCTTCCATTGTGTACAGTAGGACTTTCCATTGTGTACAGTAGGACTTTCCATTGTGTACAGTAGGACTTTCCATTGTGTACAGTAGAACTTTCCATTGTGTACAGTAGGACTTTCCATTGTGTACAGTATGACCTTCCATTGTGTACAGTAGGACTTTCCATTGTGTACAGTAGGACTTTCCATTGTGTACAGTAGGACTTTCCTGTGGTACAGTAGGCCTTTCCATTGTGTACAGTGTGACCTTCCATTGTGTACAGTAGGACTTTCCTGGGGTACAGTAGGCCTTTCCATTGTGTACAGTAGGACTTTCCATTGTGTACAGTATGACCTTCCATTGTGTACAGTAGGACTTTCCATTGTGTACAGTATGACCTTCCATTGTGTACAGTAGGACTTTCCATTGTGTACAGTAGGACTTTCCATTGTGTACAGTAGTACCTTCCATTGTGTACAGTAGGACTTTCCTGG
>NW_027013637.1:0-5000 GCF_036934945.1 Oncorhynchus masou masou | reverse complement strand
CTCTGTCCCCCCTAATGTAATGACAGAATGAGACAGTCACAGAGATACACTCTGTCCCCCCCCTAATGTAATGACAGAATGAGACAGTCACAGAGATACACTCTGCCCCCCCCTAATGTAATGACAGAAGGAGACAGTCACAGAGATACACTCTGCCCCCCCTAATGTAATGACAGAATGAGACAGTCACAGAGATACACTCTGTCCCCCTCCTAATGTAATGACAGAATGAGACAGTCACAGAGATACACTCTGTCCCCCTCCTAATGTAATGACAGAATGAGACAGTCACAGAGATACACTCTGTCCCCCCTAATGTAATGACAGAATGAGACAGTCACAGAGATACACTCTGTCCCCCCCTAATGTAATGACAGAAGGAGACAGTCAAAGAGATACACTCTGTCCCCCCCTAATGTAATGACAGAATGAGACAGTCACAGAGATACACTCTGTCCCCCCCTAATGTAATGACAGAATGAGACAGTCACAGAGATACACTCTGTCCCCCCCTAATGTAATGACAGAATGAGACAGTCACAGAGATACACTCTGCCCCCCCCTAATGTAATGACAGAATGAGACAGTCACAGAGATACACTCTGTCCCCCTCCTAATGTAATGACAGAATGAGACAGTCACAGAGATACACTCTGCCCCCCCCTAATGTAATGACAGAATGAGACAGTCACAGAGATACACTCTGTCCCCCCTAATGTAATGACAGAATGAGACAGTCACAGAGATACACTCTGTCCCCCCTAATGTAATGACAGAATGAGACAGTCACAGAGATACACTCTGCCCCCCTAATGTAATGACAGAATGAGACAGTCAAAGAGATACACTCTGTCCCCCCTAATGTAATGACAGAATGAGACAGTCACAGAGATACACTCTGTCCCCCCCTAATGTAATGACAGAATGAGACAGTCACAGAGATACACTCTGCCCCCCTAATGTAATGACAGAATGAGACAGTCAAAGAGATACACTCTGTCCCCCTCCTAATGTAATGACAGAATGAGACAGTCAAAGAGATACACTCTGTCCCCCTCCTAATGTAATGACAGAATAGAGACAGTACGAGATGCCTCTGTCCCCCTAATGTAATGACAGAATGAGACAGTCACAGAGACCACTCTGTCCCCTAAGCCATAATGACAGAATGAGACAGTCACAGAGATACACTCTGCTCCCCCTAATGTAATGACAGAATGAGACAGTCACAGAGATACACTCTGTCCCCCTAATGTAATGACAGAATGAGACAGTCACAGAGATGCACTCTGCCCCCCCTAATGTAATGACAGAATGAGACAGTCACAGAGATACCTCTGCCCCCTAATGTGAATGACAGAATGAGACAGTCACAGAGATACACTCGCTCCCCCCTAATGTAATGACAGAATGAAACAGTCACAGAGATACACTCTGTCCCCCTAATGTAATGACAGAATGAGACAGTCACAGAGATACACTCTGTCCCCCCTAATGTAATGACAGAATGAGACAGTCACAGAGATACACTCTGTCCCCCCCTAATGTAATGACAGAATGAGACAGTCACAGAGATACACTCTGCCCCCCCCCTAATGTAATGACAGAATGAGACAGTCACAGAGATACACTCTGTCCCCCCTAATGTAATGACAGAATGAGACAGTCATAGAGATACACTCTGTCCCCCCTAATGTAATGACAGAATGAGACAGTCACAGAGATACACTCTGTCCCCCCCTAATGTAATGACAGAATGAGACAGTCACAGAGATACACTCTGTCCCCCCTAATGTAATGACAGAATGAGACAGTCACAGAGATACACTCTGCCCCCCCCTAATGTAATGACAGAATGAGACAGTCACAGAGATACACTCTGCCCCCCCCTAATGTAATGACAGAATGAGACAGTCACAGAGATACACTCTGTCCCCCCCTAATGTAATGACAGAATGAGACAGTCACAGAGATACACTCTGCCCCCCTAATGTAATGACAGAATGAGACAGTCACAGAGATACACTCTGTCCCCCCTAATGTAATGACAGAATGAGACAGTCACAGAGATACACTCTGCCCCCCCTAATGTAATGACAGAATGAGACAGTCACAGAGATACACTCTGCCCCCCCTAATGTAATGACAGAATGAGACAGTCACAGAGATACACTCTGCCCCCCCCCTAATGTAATGACAGAATGAGACAGTCATAGAGATACACTCTGTCCCCCTCCTAATGTAATGACAGAATGAGACAGTCACAGAGATACACTCTGCCCCCCTAATGTAATGACAGAATGAGACAGTCACAGAGATACACTCTGCCCCCTCCTAATGTAATGACAGAATGAGACAGTCACAGAGATACACTCTGCCCCCCCTAATGTAATGACTGAATGAGACAGTCACAGAGATACACTCTGTCCCCCCCTAATGTAATGACAGAATGAGACAGTCACAGAGATACACTCTGTCCCCCCTAATGTAATGACAGTATGAGACAGTCACAGAGATACACTCTGTCCCCCCCCTAATGTAATGACAGAAGGAGACAGTCACAGAGACACACTCTGTCCCCCTCCTAATGTAATGACAGAATGAGACAGTCACAGAGATACACTCTGCCCCCCCTAATGTAATGACAGAATGAGACAGTCACAGAGATACACTCTGTCCCCCCCCTAATGTAATGACAGAAGGAGACAGTCACAGAGATACACTCTGTCCCCTCCTAATGTAATGACAGAATGAGACAGTCACAGAGATACACTCTGTCCCCCCTAATGTAATGACAGAATGAGACAGTCACAGAGATACACTCTGTCCCCCCCTAATGTAATGACAGAATGAGACAGTCACAGAGATACACTCTGCCCCCCCTAATGTAATGACAGAATGAGACAGTCACAGAGATACACTCTGTCCCCCCTAATGTAATGACAGAATGAGACAGTCACAGAGATACACTCTGCCCCCCTAATGTAATGACAGTATGAGACAGTCACAGAGATACACTCTGTCCCCCCTAATGTAATGACAGAATGAGACAGTCACAGAGATACACTCTGCCCCCCCTAATGTAATGACAGAATGAGACAGTCACAGAGATACACTCTGTCCCCCCCTAATGTAATGACAGAATGAGACAGTCACAGAGATACACTCTGCCCCCCCTAATGTAATGACAGAATGAGACAGTCACAGAGATACACTCTGCCCCCCCTAATGTAATGACAGAATGAGACAGTCAAAGAGATACACTCTGCCCCCCCTCATCAGGAAGACTAATGTAATGACTGAATGAGATCTACTGATGAAAGAGGCTGAATCGCCCCCCCTCCCCCTCATCAATCAAGGATTTGCTGGGGGGGGGTCATCCCATCTATCTCTGAACACCATCTAGTCCTTCAGCTACCCTCAACCCCTCCCATCTATCTCTGAACACCATCCAGTCTCAACCTTCAGCTCCCTCAACCCCTCCCATCTATCTCTGAACACCATCCAGTCCTTCAGCTCCCCTCAACCCCTCCCATCTATCTCTGACCACCATCCAGTCCCATCCTTCAGCTCCCCTCAACCCCTCCCATCTATCTCTGACCACCATCCAGTCCTTCAGCTACCCTCAACCCCTCCCATCTATCTCTGACCACCATCCAGTCCCATCCTTCAGCTACCCTCAACCCCTCCCATCTATCTCTGAACACCATCCAGTCCCATCCTTCACCTCCCCTCAACCCCTCCCATCTATCTCTGAACAACATCCAGTCCTTCATCTCCCCTCAATCCCTCCCATCTATCTCTCATCAACATCCAGTCCCAACCTTCAGCTCCCATCAACCCACCCCCATCTTTCTCTGAACACCATCCAGTCCCATCCTTCAGCTACCCTCAACCCCTCCCATCTATCTCTGAACACCATCCAGTCCCATTCTTCAGCTACCCTCAACCCCTCCCATCTATCTCTGAACACCATCCAGTCCCATTCTTCAGCTCCCCTCAACCCCTCCCATCTATCTCTGAACACCATCCAGTCCCATTCTTCAGCTACCCTCAACCCCTCCCATCTATCTCTGAACACCATCCAGTCCCATTCTTCAGCTACCCTCAACCCCTCCCATCTATCTCTGAACACCATCCAGTCCCATTCTTCAGCTCCCCTCAATCCCTCCCATCTATCTCTCATCACCATCCAGTCCTTCAGCTACACTCAACCCCTCCGATCTATCTCTGAACACCATCCTGTCCCAACCTTCAGCTCCCCTCAATCCCTCCCCTCTATCTCTGACCAACATCCAGTACTTCAGCTCCCCTCAACCCCTCTCATCTATCTCTGAACACCATCCAGTCCCATTCTTCAGCTACCCTCAACCCCCCCATCTATCTCTGAACACCATCCAATCCTTCAGCTCCCCTCAACCCCTCCCATCTATCTCTGAACACCATCCAGTCACACCCTTCAGCTCCCCTCCACTCCTCCCATCTATCTCTGATCACCATCCAGTCCTTCAGCTCCCCTCAATTCCTCCCATCTATCTTTGAACACCATCCAGTCCTGCAGCTCCCCTCAACCCCTCCCACCTATCTCTGACCACCATCCAGTCCTTCAGCAACACTCAACAACACTCAACCCCTCCCGTCTATCTTTGAACACCATCCAGTCCTTCAGCAACACTAAACCCCTGCCATCTAACTCTGAACACCATCCAGTCCCAGTCCTTCAGCTCCCTCAATCCCTCCCATCTATCTCTGAACACCATCCAGTCCTTCAGCAACACTAAACCCCTCCCATCTATCTCTGACCACCATCTAGTCCCAACCTTCAGCTCCCCCTCAACCCCTCCCACCTATCTCTGACCACCATCCAGTCCTTCAGCAACACTCAACAACACTCAACCCCTCCCGTCTATCTTTGAACACCATCCAGTCCTTCAGCAACACTAAACCCCTGCCATCTAACTCTGAACACCATCCAGTCCCAGTCCTTCAGCTCCCTCAAT